>NC_050607.1:984570-1014570 GCF_013368585.1 Megalops cyprinoides | reverse complement strand
CTCTCTTCCTGTCTCCCTTCCTCTCTCTCTCCACCACCCCTCCCCCCCAAACTCCCTCTGTTCCTCCTTCAGTGTGTGTGTGTGTGTGTGTGTGTGTGTGTGTGTGTGTGTGTGCTGGAGGCTGTTGATAAAGTCCCAGGCTCGTTGCAGTCCAGCCACAGGAAGTTTCCTTTGCTGGAAGCAGTGTGGATGGGGGGAGGGGGTACTTCCTGCCGCGCAGAGTGCGTTGTGGGAAGTTTTTGTGCTCCTTCCTCCTCCGCTCAGCAGCTGCGCTGGGCCCTCACAGATGGTCACAGCCGGGTCCCGAGGGGGAGGGGGTGCAGGAATGCTGTGAGGAGCACACACGCCGCCTCATGACTGCAACACGCTGTTTACTGTAAACTGCACCGAAGGCACAATGCCACAATGCATGTGCAGGTGTGCGTCTGCAAATATTTGAATATATGTGTGTGTGTGTGTGTGTGTGTGTGTGTGTGTGTGTACTGTGTGTACTGTGTGTACTGTGTGTGTATGTGTGTGAGTATGTGTGTGGTTTTTCACCTGCCTCAGGCTAAACCTCATTCAAACCTTAGAATACTCTGGTCTTTCCCTCAGGCTGATGACATTTGTTGTTTTTGATCGCTTAAATGCATAAACACATTCTAAGCTCTGAATGCTAAGTTAAGATTTGCAGTGTCATCTTTGTACTTGGCGTCAGACAGTGTGTAATTTATTTTACTGTTTTAGCAGATTGATAACATAGGGTTAACAGGCTGAATGAGAGTGACCTGTTTCTCAGTGACTTGCAGGAAGAGGGCGGGAACCAGGTGTAATAGAGTATGTTCTGTTTGAGGACTTTGAGAAATATGATTATTAATAAAGGCGTAAATGCTTTAAATGTGGGGGGACAGCAGGACCTGTGCATGCTGTGAAGGGTCAGGCAGGATCAGAGGAAGGCTGAGCTGTTGCAGGGAGCTGCAGGTGAAGTGTGAAGCCGCTGTGATGCGTTTGAGAGGAGGAATGTCACACACCGAAGGGACAGGAGGTCAGAAACACACTGTATCAGACTGGCAGAACTTGCCCCCTGTGTCACATTCAGTCATGACAGTGGCATTAGCTGTGGGTTTAACAGCCCCTTTATTTTGTGTCAGTTGTGAGGCTGGGTTTCTACTCAGTCGGTTTGGGTGTCTGTAAGTAGCTTGAAGGGTACAATGGCTGTGCCCTGTCAGGGCTTTGAGCCAGTCACCTCCTCTCAGAGAGAGTCACCTGCTCTCAGCCGGCTCGACTGGCTTTCCTCTGAGTGTCAGAGACAGGAAGGAGTGCTGCTTCACAGGAAGGGTTCAGACGCAGCCAGGGTTCTACCCACTGGTGTTGGCCCGTGGCAGATTGGCGCTCACGCTGCTCAGACTAAACAGGGAGAGGGAGGTGGCAGCAGGGCTGCGGCTCTCGGTGACGGCTTCTTGTGTCTGACACAGGGAGACGCGGCTCTGAAAGCAGATTCCTGCGTCTGACACAGGGAGACGCGGCTCTGAAAGCAGATTCCTGCGTCTGACACAGGGAGACGCGGCTCTGAAAGCAGATTCCTGCGTCTGACACAGGGAGACGCGGCTCTGAAAGCAGATTCATGCGTCTGACACAGGGAGACGCGGCTCTGAAAGCAGATTCATGCGTCTGACACAGGGAGACGCGGCTCTGAAAGCAGATTCATGCGTCTGACACAGGGAGGCGCGGCTCTGAAAGCAGATTCCTGCGTCTGACACAGGGAGACGCGGCTCTGAAAGCAGATTCATGCGTCTGACACAGGGAGACGCGGCTCTGAAAGCAGATTCATGCGTCTGACACAGGCAGACGCGGCTCTGAAAGCAGATTCCTGACACAGGGAGACGCGGCTCTGAAAGCAGATTCCTGACACAGGCAGACGCGGCTCTGAAAGCAGATTCCTGACACAGGCAGACGCGGCTCTGAAAGCAGATTCATGCGTATTCCTGCTGTTTGTGATGAGCAGCAGCTTGTTGAAGCCATGCAGGATATCAGCACAATAACAACAGGTCTTATCTCCTGTTACATTACACTGTATTATTGTCATTTAACAGATGCTCTTACCCAGAGTGACTTACATAGGTTACAATTTTTACATGCTATCAATTTACACATCTGGATCCTTACTGAGGCAATCATGGGTTAAGTACCTTGTCCAAGGGTACAGCAGCAGTGCCCCAGTGGGGAATCAAACCAGCAACCTTTCGGTTACGAGCCCTGCTGCTTACCGCTATGCCACACTGCTTCTCCCCTGTTGCTAAACCCTTCCAGAACCTTTTGACAGCGTTAACCCTTTCAGCGCCAGTGGCACTCACCTACTTTAAGCTCAAAGTCGAGGTGACTTGACATCATCACACCAGCTGTGGGTGACGGGGTGGTATTTTTAGAGGAAATGCAGAAGCTGGTAGGTGATTCCTGGCACCACTGCACAGAAGCCACAAGCCAAAGGGAAGTTCGCTTTCCTCCAGCTTCCCTTTTCCTCCTGTGTGTGTTCTTATGATTCATGTTTCACTTCAGGGAGAATATTCCACACCCATGCTGAGAAAAGTGTGCTCCACACTTCTACCCCTGAATATCCTGTTGAATCACTGATATTACAGAGCACCGGGGACCAATGATCAAACAGGACCAAGGAAGCAACTCCAGGGTCCCCCATTAAACCTGGACCTCCTAATGGAAGTGTGTCAGTAACGGGGTGGAGTTGTCTGTAGGCAGCAGGTGGCACACAGGAGCCAGTTTGTCCTTTCTGGAAGGGTCACATGGTCCAAACGGGATTCCTCCTTGTGCCGTTCAGCCGCCTCTACAGAGTGACACATATTTACAGACAGTTTCACACCATGCGTTACTTTCAGTCAAACCAGCTGCCTTTGATAGTATCAACCGCAGCACAGACATGTTGTATATACTCAAAATGCAGACCAAACTATTCACTGTAGTTCATTTAAGTATTAGTGTGGATTTAGCCTCAGCCAGTAGGAATACACAACACATTCAGTAACCTCAGGAGATGGGGGTCCTCAGAACATGAAGAGTCAGTGAGGCTACAGCAACACTGGCAGCCAGTGACTGTGCATACTGAACTTCCCGTTGGTTCTTTCTCTGTGTCTCCGCCCCCAGGTCTGCAGCCGGTGTTCTGGAGTAGAGACGACGTGTGTCAGTGGCTGAAGTGGGCGGAGCGCGAGTTCTCCCTGCACCCCATCGCCGGCAGCACCTTCGAGATGAACGGCAAAGCCCTGCTGCTGCTGACGAAGGAGGACTTCCGCTACCGCTCACCGCACTCCGGTGAGTGAGCCCCGCCCCCGAGGGCAGCTGCGCTCAGAGCCCCGCCCCCGAGGGCAGCCGCGCTCGGAGCCCCGCCCCCGAGGGCAGCCGCGCTCAGAGCCCTGCCCCCAAGAACAGCTGCACTCGAATTTATGGGCACGTTCTCAGAAAATTATATTGTTTTATGGCAAGCAAATAACACGTACATCTGATTGGAGCTTGACATTTTGCTTATTTTGTTGGGAAAGGTGAATAAGCATTCGAAAATGCATCAAGGGAAACTGTTTATTTGGGCATTTCAAATGCAGGCTGAGGCTGACACGCACTATCTGAGCAAATACTTTTCCTGGGTTTTTTACTCTGTCATGGAACCACCCTCACTGCCCTGTAAAATGGGATAGATAGATGGGAAAGCAGGCTTCAATATGAGCACATTCTGACCCTGTAGAGTACGTGTGCTTGGAGCTTGTAGAGTAGGTGTGCTTGGAGCTTGTAGAGTAGGCGTGCTTGGTTCTTAATGTCATGACCAAACATGGCTCTGTTGCCCTTTTACCTGATGTGTTTCAGGGGTCCCTGTAGTGTGTGAAGACACTGGTTAAATACAGTTTGTACTGTGTTTTTGTTGTACGTCTGTGTATGTATGTAATGATGAGCAGGCAGTGACCCCCGCAGAGTGGAGTGGAGTTAAAGGGGAAATGAAGGTGAAACAGACAGATACTCCGGGGGATGTTTCTTTGATGTCTGATGGAGGAAGTTAAAATGGTCTGTGAACAGTCAGCCGGTCAGGAAGTGCTGGCAAGCGCAAAGAGACCACATCATTCGCTTGCTAACCTGAGGAATTTCCCTGCAGTCGAGCAGGACGCATGGGCCGTGGCAGACGATGCGCTGGAAAGTGAGAAGTGAAAGGGGGAGTGGACTGTCTTCACTTCCCTGCCTGGAATCGTTTCCTTGGCTTTGACTGGAAGGATTAAAGATTCATGGGGGTCACGCTCTCTGATGTTTAAAATGCCTGCACAGGGAAAGCTGACCAGTCAGTAGGTGAAACAGCCTTGGGTAAAACGAACCCAAAAGTATTAATATCACTCCGTGGATTTAGGAGTCATTACACTCTTCTCGCCTCAGTGGTCATTATTTCAAAGTGCTGCATTGCTCACTGTTCCCAACAGTGGGGAACGTGAGAGCGTGAGGTCTGTACAGGGCTCAGGGTGAGGCTTTGACCTTTAGACCAACTGTGATTAACACTGCTGTCTGTCTCTCTCAGTGTGTGTGTGTGTGTGTGTGCTGGCTGAAACATTGTGTTACTAGTTAGGTTTGGGTGACGATGAGATGATCATTGAATATGGGCCTGAATTCAGCCAGACTGGACTCCTCTCCGTGGAAAGCTGTGTTCTGTGCTGGAGCAGTAAAAACACTGTGGAATGGAGTTTAGCGCATGGGGTGACTTGGTGATTTTGTCAAAACTCCTGTGACATTGTCTGGAATGTTCATTTTCATGGTGCAGTTGCATAAAGTCTTCACTGTAGGAGATGACTTGCCATGTGGCCAAAGGCCCTTTAATATCAGGTGACCTTTGCTGAGGCTGGTGTCACAGCTTGGTCCTCCTATAACCGCATGTAATGTATAATTTAATAACATTATAACAGAGAAATCAGTGCAGTGTTTAGACTAGAGGCTGTGAATTCTCCTTCATTGGTTGAGGATGTGTTTACTCTGAAAGCGGGTGAGAGGCCCAGGCTGGTATAGGCAGACTCGGGTGTGGCTTGCACTGTGCTTCTGCAGCTCTGACATGTTTGGGCCTGAGAGACCCTCCTGCAGCGGAGGCGCAGTGAGGTCAGGCTGGGCGGAGCAGGTTAGCGTTGGAGCTGTGGAAGCCAATCAGGGCAGGGCTGTGGTGAGGAAATGGAATTGAATGAAATGAGTGTTGCGATGGGAATGTGGAAGCTGTTGAATGGAGTGTTGTAACACCTGTGACGAGGCTGATGGTAGGAGGGTTTTAATGTGTGTCGAAGCTGATGATTGGAGGTTTTTGACATGTGTCGAAGCTGATGAGTATTATGAATGGGAGATGTGAGGGCTGTGATGTGTAGAGGCTGACAGTGGGTGTAAAGTTGTACCCGTGTGGAAGCTGACCGTCGGCCCTCCTCCCTGCAGGGGACGTCCTGTATGAGCTGCTACAGCACATACTGAAGCAGAGGAAACCCCACGCCTTCTACCCCTCCATCTTCTTCCCAGGGAACTCCTTCCACTCGCCACCAGAGGGGGCCATACAGCAGCTCAAACTTGAAGGTGAGTCAGAACGGTCACTGGTGTGTTCCCTTTCAGCTCCTGTGGTGGCCTTCCTTTGCTGTGATGACTGATTACCATTGTTCCTGTCTATGGGAGTTTTCAGTGATGCTGACCTTTCCTGAGGGTCAAAGGGGGATTCCAGATGTCGAGCAGTTAGCTTGGGAGTATGAGGATTTCCCACATGCCGATACTCACACAGGGTTCCACCTGTGTTCTGTTGCAGGTGTTTTTACTTCACTAGGTTGCAGTTTCTCTTCAGTGGTTACAGTGTTCATCAAACCTGGCTGGACAACAGCTGACCCATAACGTCATCAGCATTGCTGTCAGACAGCAGAGTCTCGTCAAACGTGTTACCCCCACTGGCCTGTCAGGCGTCTGCAGTAGAGCTCCTTTCTGAAATGCGGAGGTCCTACTTCCTCACTGTTTCCGCAGGTTAAACTGAAACTCCTCACCTCAGCAGCCTCTTTCCTGACGGTGACAGTGTAAAGGCATGACCCCAGACTGAGTGACTGCAGTTCAGACAATATTCCCACTCTGCACTTATTCATAAATGTGAAACTGCGGATTCTACAGACTGCGGATATTACTGCCTTCTTCAGTGAAATGGTGTTCTATAAACACTGTTGTTTCTTTTTATATTTGCCTCCGCAGGTTATGAACTCATTAGTAGGGGCACTGATTTGTGGTTTCTCTTTAATTAATCTGTGTGCCTACTGTGATTTAGAGTTCAGTATAAAAAGGTTACCAAAATAATAACACCATTTCATTGATGAAGGAACTGTGCTTAAATCTTTGAATCTTTAGCCTTAATGAATACAGTCCTGGGCTGTTTATCATACTAGAAACCGCACCGTGAACCTCAGTAGAGTGGGCTCTCATTGTAGGATAGGCATCACTCTGCTGAAGGCATCTGAGCAGCCTGCAGGCGCCTGGTGAATTGCAGGGTGCCTGAGAGCAGTGAGATGAGGAAGCAGGCCGGCCTACCAACCCTTATCCCCTGCAGAACAAACTGGCTGTCCTTGTCGAACCCGGGTCGAGGGGCCGAGCCTGTGTTGAAAGTGAGGGACTGAATGAGGATATTGCAAATGTATGCAAGGAATTTTTTTTAATCCACACTCCTGTGTTTTCAACTTATATGTTGAAATAAGCAGTTTATGCACTGCTTTTGTGTGAGATTTTCAGAGTGACGTGTTGAACCTGATGCGCTTCAGCAGAGAGGAACAGCGTGTGGTGTTCAGGAAGCAGCAGATTGCTGTGCTGTCCTCATTATGGAGCATGTTGAACGCAGTAAACCCTTCACGCTCGCAAACGACCTTCATTCGTGTGGTTTAATATTAAACATTTAAAAGTGTTTGCCACGCATTTTTAGGACGTCGTCTGTTTTTCGGATATTTTCACATCTTGGTGCCGTGAGTTTTAGATCCTGCTTTTCTTGGGCTCATCTTGACAGCCTTTGCTTTTGCATGTCTCTCCCAGCCTCCTGCTTAAATCTGACATTAACCTTCACTAATAGACTAAGGAGTCTGTTCCCTCAGAGACACACTCATACAGCAGAGCGGTGTTACTGCTGAAGTAGAGGAAAGGATGGCAGCACAGGAGCGAGGCTTCTCACCAAGAGGTCTCGGGTTCAGTCGTCTGGCTGGGCCTCTGTAATTGCACCTTTGAGCAGGGCTCTTAGCTTTTTTACACTGAACTGCTTCAGTGCATATCCAGAGGAATGAATGGTTAATGTGTCAAAATGATTTAACAAAGAGCCACTTCGAAATGGAGCCCCTCCCCCCTCAGTTCCTCACAACAGAAGGTCCTGAATGCTGAAATGTGGTACTGGCTGAACATGTGATTTTACTGCCAGTTCAGAGAAAGATTTCAAGGAAGTAAATCAGATTTTTGAATATTGCAGCTCCCAAGGGCACTCGGGTTAGTAAGCCATCTCCCCAAATGGCTGAAAACTCACTGGCAATGTACAGCATAAACAGGCCTTTGGTAGTTATGACACACCTACGGGGGTGTACCTGTGGAAGGACTTGCAGTGAGTAACACGGTTGCAGTGTTAGTGTGGAGCAGTAGCATTAGTATTATTTCTGTTCGGATGCAGGGCACTGTCCCTGGTTTCCTGCGTGGCTGTGAACTTTAGACTTGTCCTTGGAGGAGCGGGGGGGACGTGGTGTGACTCAGCAGGTGCGGCGACGGGGGGGGGTGGGGGGGGGGACGCCCCTTTGGAATGCTGAGAGGAAAACCTGTTCCACAAGGAAATGCACTTAACTTTCTGAGCAAACCGCAACTCAGGACTGCTATTTTTGTTTTGTTATGAAGGGGAAATGATTAGATGTTTCGATTAGTGATGTCAAGGATTCCTTGTATGTTGTTGCTATTTAAAAAGCAAAAAAGTTTTGGCTTTGTCAGATTGAGATGGCAGGTATGCCATCCATCAAGTTCTGGGTGACCTTTACCCCATACCTATACAGCACTGACAGTTAGACCCTTTACCCCATACCTATACAGCACTGACAGTTACCCCTTTTCCCCATATCTATACAGCACTGGGAGTTTGGCCCTTTATCCCATATCTATACAGCACTAAGAGTTAGGCCCTTTACCCCATACCTATGCAGCACTGACAGTTACCCCTTTACCCCATATCTATACAGCACTGGGAGTTTGGCCCTTTATCCCATACCTATACAGCACTAAGAGTTAGGCCCTTTACCCCATACCTATACAGCACTGAGAGTTAGACCCTTTACCCCATACCTATACAGCACTAAGAGTTAGGCCCTTTACCCCATACCTATACAGCAGTGAGAGTTAGGCCTTTTACCCCATACCTATACAGCACTGAGAGTTAGACCTTTTACCCCATACCTATACAGCACTGAGAGTTAGACCTTTTACCCCATACCTATACAGCACTGAGAGTTAGACCCTTTACCCCATACCTATACAGCACTGAGAGTTAGGCCATTTACCCCATACCTATACAGCAGTGAGAGTTAGACCCTTTACCCCATACTTGTATAACACTGAGAGTTAGGCCTTTACCCCATACCTATACAGCACTGAGAGTTAGACCCTTTACCCCATACTTATATAACACTGAGAGTTAGGCCTTTACCCCATACCTATACAGCACTGAGAGTTAGACCCTTTACCCCATACTTATATAACACTGAGAGTTAGGCCTTTACCCCATACCTATACAGCACTGGGAGTTTGGCCCTTTACCCCATACCTATACAGCACTGACAGTTAGACCCTGGGATGTTTCACAAAAATAACCACAGTGACCTTTAGCTCCTTGTTTGCATTTACTTGTGTAAGAGTAACTGAAAAGGTGTAATGGTCCCAACCAGCAGAGGGCAACACCCCTGTTTTACGTCACATCTAACTTTGTTGCTGTTGGGTTTGTGTTTTAAGAAGGACAGTGCCATCTGCTGGAATTGCCATATAAAAAAGTGTCAGAGTCACAGCTGCTCTGAGAGCTGTCACTGTGTGAGATAAGAATGGTGGGTGGTTTCTTTTTAATATCTGTGCTGACAGACAGAAATGCTTTCAGGGACTTGTACTTTTCCAACAGAAAAGAGAGGAAAGAGTTCTCATGTTATGAACCTGTAAAGGTTACATATAATCCTAAAAGGTACACCAGCTATGCCCCACCTTGGACTACAATGCCAACTACAATGCTATGCTGCTCCCTGTAAAGCAGTACACATGACACTATCGTTCTTTTATATTACACAGAAGTCCTTATCCAGAAGTACTGTAAATGGTCTACAATGTACATGTATGTCATTCTTGTCTGTTGGAGGATCACAGGGTGAAAGTCTTTCGTAAGTTTCAGAGTGTGAGGATTCATATCTCCCTAAAAGCCCCCTGTGTGTTTCCCTCCCCACAGAACCGGTACGGCGAACCCCTCGAGGTACAGAGCCCCTCCCCCTGCACACCCCCACCATCGAGCTGCGGCACCGCCCCCGCTCCCCCCACCACGTGGCCCGCCGCTCACCCCCGGAGCCCGCCCCCCGGGAGGACCCCCCGCAGGCGGCCTCCCAGCTGCCCGACAGCAACCACCACCCCGAGGAGCAGTACCCGCTGTCGGTGTCGCCGGCGGAGCGGGGGAACGGGCGCTGTGCCACCCCCCACGAGGCGCCCCGGCCAGGCAGCCCCTGCCCCGAGGCCCCCCGCGTCATCCAGCTCATGCCCAGTGCCATCATGCACCCGCTTGTCCTCAACGCCCGCGGCGGCGCCGTGGACTTCAGGCACTCGCGCCAGCCCCCAGAGAACGGCCGCGAGCCCAAGGGCCCGGGCATGTGCCTGGCCGGCCACCGCGAGGACCTGCTGTACCGCAACCACCACATCATGGTGCCCATCTCGCCCCCCGAGGACCAGGCCCTGCCCATCGGCCGCATCGCCGGTAAGCCTGGCATCACCACGCCAGTGTTTACATATTACACAATATTTCCCATCTGTACACAGTACGTGTGTGTGTGTGTGTATGTTTGTGAGGCCCTGTGCTGCATGCGTCTGCTTGCCTTTTACGGTTTTCTACAATATAATAATAATAATCTCTTCAGATTGCAGGCTGCTGTGGGACTATGTGTATCAGCTTCTTTCTGACAGCCGGTATGAGAACTACATCCGCTGGGAGGACAAGGAGACCAAAGTGTTTCGCATCGTGGATCCTAACGGCCTGGCTCGGCTCTGGGGCAATCACAAGGTGAGCAGCCTGATCCGGGACAGAGACCAGACCCGGGACAGAGGCCTGACAGCAGCCTGACCCGGGACAGAGACCAGACCCGGGACAGAGGCCTGACAGCAGCCTGACCCGGGACAGCAGTGGCCCTTTCTGCTCGGGTCAGCTGGCCCTTTATGGGTCCTTCATGCATGCAGCAGAGCATTACCCTTGCATATTTAAAAGGGGTTTTACAATGCTTCATCTGTAATGCTGATTACTGAATAACATCTAGTCACAAGTACTGATACCAATAGCAGTCCTATTTAGATAACTTCCTTAGATAAATTTATCTAAATAAATATTTAGATAAATTCCTTTTTTTTAGTTAGAAGAGTCATACTGTCATAAGTGTTTTTTGTGATATTTTCCCATTGATATAGATACAAAACTATGTGAAAATACATCTGTGGTCAGTGCTGTTTTGCTATCTTGTTGCTCTCTGAAAAAATTGTCCTCTTTTTTAAGAGCTTCAAGATTGGCCCGAGTTTGTACGTCGTAATTGGGCTTCATCTGAATAGACCAATCATGTTTAATCTATCATTTACATGTCCCTGTCCGTTTGTGGTGTCTGCCATCCACTGCAACCTCTTAGATAAACACAGATATATCCTCAGTTCAACTGTGGCTGCAAGCTTCCCTAGTAGGGAGAGGAGGGGCCAGCACTGTACGATATGTTAGCTGTAACCAACATCAATAGAAACAAACTCATGAAATACAGTCTCTGCCAGGAGATGAAGGATCTCCTCGTTTTGAACTGATGTTTCTTTCAGAGGCCAGTTCTTACTGTTGTCTTACTATTTAATAGTTATTAATCACCACATACATTGTTGGATATCAAATGTCATTCGTGTTAAATTATACATAATTACACAGAGTTTATACACAGTTACACAGAGTTTAAAGTAGACACAATATTTTCATGTTGTCTCTATACCTATACCTATACCTTGTTTAAAAATTGGCTAGCCCTTTTGGATGATCAGAATCAAGCCTTTTGTTGTCATTGTCCAGAATCAGTGTAGACCCTTTGTGATTTAATTGCATAGAATCGGTTTTAATCCTTTGTGATGTCAATTTTTAAAATCAGAACAGGACCAACATGACATATGAGAAGATGTCCCGGGCACTGAGGCACTACTACAAACTGAACATCATCAGAAAAGAGCCAGGACAGCGACTCCTGTTCAGGTTCGTTCACTGAAACACCGATAACTCACAAATTAGGAGCAGATGTGTAATGTGTAATAGGTCTAGCAATAATGCCTTCATTGTTGCATCCACTGGTGTCAACCTTTTCATTTTTTTTTCCACAGATCATTTGAACCATTTGCATTTATACAGACAATCATGATTAGCATTGCTAAGGTTTCCTGTTGATTCCAGGTTTATGAAAACCCCAGATGAAATTATGAGTGGGCAAACTGACAGGCTGGAGCACCTGGAGTCGGACCTAGACGATCAAATGTACGTTAAGGAGGAGTGCTGAAGGTGAAGGAGCTGCGCAAAGCGATCAAAGCAGCGTGCCACAGAGGAAATCACTGCAGCGGACCAGCAGCCACGGCAGCGCTGGCTTTCTGCTCCACCCGCGTCTCAGACTCTGACCTCCCGGTCTTACGAAATCTATTGATCAACTTTTTTTTTATGTAAGGAAATGTCGGAAATACGATTAGATTGGTTATACATTCCTTTTTGTGTCATTCATATTTTCCGCTCGAGTGAGAGGTTCTCTCCACTCATGATTTTGGTGTTGGGATTTTTAACGTATGCCTTATTCAGGGTGTTGTGGCCACCCTGAGCAAATACAGGGCTGAGTTCAGTGACAGATGTGTTGAGTACAGAGCAAAACATTTTAAGTTTGTTGAAATTGGGCAGGTTGTTTTCTCCTTCTTCTTTTATCGGGGTGAAAGTGTATTTTACAGTTTCTTGTGGGGACATGGGACACATTGGTGTGTTTGTCTTCGTAGAGGAGAAGCACACCAGTGGAAGTAAAATATAAAGACTGTAAAAAAAAAAGCATCATTGCTGGTTTCTTTAATGTTTCCTGTCACACCTGTGAGTTCATGCTTTAAAAGCACCGTTTGGGCTCTGGAATGTGTTGGGCAGAGTGTTGGAGGGTGCATAGAAAGCAAGAAAGACACTGGGCTTGCAAGGACGTATAATCCCAAGGCCAAAAACGCCAGGTCTACTGAGGTGTACTGCACACTAGCCCCAGCCTGGGCTAATATTCATACTATTCTCGCCTACTTAGGCGATGCAACTCCAACCCTAACTTCTGTCAGTTTAAAAGTCGAGTATGGTCATTTTTGTGTTTCTGTTAAAAATCTAATTTTGTGTAACAGGAATAGTTTTTAAAAAGAGGAAACCACAGAAAGGGCTACAATATGTCCTGTTTTCATCCTAAAGCTCTTTAAAAGGAGGTGAGTTAATGCTACTAATGGGAACTGAAGTCCCAAACTAGGAATGATTTAATGCATTTGCACCATTACTGGACTTCACCTCCCATGAGCCTGTGGGGCTACTTGCCTACATGCTCTACACCTGCTCCTCTAAGCCATCACTTTGCAGGTCAGTTTCACATTTGTCTGAAACTCACTTTCCAACATCTGAGATGATACTGCCGACACAGGAAGTAAAGTTTGTTCGATGTGTGAAATTTTACATGCATTATACAAGCATGTACAGTTACATTGTCTTCCCAAAAAATGCTTTAAAATATTTGAAACTTCTGACCCACAAGTATATAAAATACTTTGCTTTGCCATGCGTGTCAAATAGCTGCTTAAGATTCCTTAATTCAGGTATTAAGTAGTTTTGAATGATATTTTCTTACAGCTTGAATGTGGTGTGTTTGGGGCCATTTTGACAAATCCCAGGCAAAGTATTTAGTTGCACGTAACAAGTTGGTGCTGAGCTGTTAATGCATTGCTTGTCCAACCAAAAGCTTACCCTGTGTCTTCATTCTCCCACAGAACCCGCATAGGCTTCTTTGGAGAGAATGCTGCGTCAGCAGTATGATGACACACACACACCACAAACAGACTTAGTACTCCTGCGCCCACTGATAATCTCACCCTAACATAGAAATATTAGCCTGTTATCAAGAGTAATATGAAGATTATTTAACGAAAAACCACCTGTTACGCCTGGGGATGTGTAAATGGCACCATCTAGTGGAGAAATGGAAGCCATGTTCAGTTCATTATTGAGATCAACATACTGTACAGGCAATGGGGAAGCTACCCTAGCTCCTTCATAATTAGACAAAATAACTGCCTGTCGGATGCTGCTCTTTGTGTTAAAGTAACTGATTTATAGCATATGATGTTTCATAACCCTAAGGAAACTGTTTAAAGTTTGTAGGAATAAAGTCAGGATTTGGAAATGGCCACAGAAAGTACAACAGCTTCAGTTGCACACTAGAGTGGTCATCCCAGACACATAAAGCCTGAGAATACGTGAGATTCTGTGGCTGTGCAGAGTAACGCTGTTATCATCATTTGGAGCTTTATTTTTATTTACCCTCAGAGTAGCTATCTGAAATTCATGGCTTGTCTGTAAAAGGTCCTTTCACTAGCTGAGGTATAGTATAGTGTTTGTAGCAATAACACTGCACAATGTCTTAACATTCCCACAAAAGGCAACATGGTCTGCACTCACCCTAATTCACCTTCTGCTACCCTGGCTGTGAGAGGGCCCCAAGCCTACGCTACCAGTGAGTTTGACGATAGAGACAAACACACCTATTGTGTTAGCACTGAGTCTGCTCCTACATACACTGCTGTAAGAAGCCAAGAGAGATGTCAGCCTTCAGCACCCTGCTCACCTGCCTGACCACTGCTCACCTATCTGACCACTGGAAGCACCTGCAGTGAACGGGTGTGCCTGGGAGGTGGAGCCAGGACAGCCCCCCCCCAATCCTGTGTTTCTGATTCTTGTAGTTTAAATGCAAATGTAGAGGGAAGGAGCAGGTAAACAGCAAACTACAAATCACTTAACCAGTAGCTGAATTATTTTCTTATTTCCCTCCTGTCTTCTATTATAAATATTTTTCTTCATTCTTATATCTAATGTCATAATGGCTACAGTTATTCCTATGTATTCATTGACATGGATGTGCTGGACGCAGGTATGACTGGTCTGACTTTTGGTCATTTTCAGGCTGAAAACTTGCACCATATCGGCTTACTCAAAAGGTCGGGTGTGTCCTGTGAATGTGTTTTCCTGTGTGTTACTATGTCCCAGATAAACGGAATGTATCAGAGAGGCATGAGTTCACACACACTCTTGTGTTCTCACCCTCCCAGGTCACACAAATCGCCACACGCTCTCCCACAGCCAGCTAGTGGCAGCACTGAAAGCAACATAACACCGCCCTCTTGATGCCTTGAGGATGCCTGTTCTATATATCTATCATATAAAATGTAACAATATAAACATGATTTTGGAAATACAGAACACATAACTTGCTAATATATAGCCATCAGCCTCACAGGTCACCATGCAGGCTAACGGTAATAAGGATATATCAGTTAGCTTAACAACCCATATATTATCTTGGTTAATATTCAGCTCACTCAGTGTCATAAGACCTTATGAAACACAGGTGGAGCTCTGTGTTAATTATGGGGCCAATACATTTATAAAAAAGAAAACTTTAAAGGTGAGACTTTCAGTCAACAATTTTACACCATATTGTCCCATAAAAATATATGACACAAACAATGTCAACATAAATTAGCGGACTTAAAAACATATTTACATTAACCCCTGGCTGGTAAAACGTCTTATAAATGAGATAAATATATTCCCTCAATAATTCCATAAACATTAAATGGTTCTGAACGTTGGAAACCTGAGAGGAACAGGGGATATAAAGACACAGGAGGTCTGCTCGTCACTTATTCTCAGACTTGTTCTTCCTCTCCGCGGAGGAGGAAGTGAGGCACAGGCTTCATCATGTTCCGTTTCTATGTTTCCACCCAGTGGCACAACCTAAAATAAACGGTTATGACTGCAAAAACGCCTGGGAGTACTTAAAATAAAGTGTTTGCCCCAAAATAAAAGAGTACCCTTCAACAACCATACACCATACACAGCGTTACTCAGCCGTCTTCTGCTCCTCCATCATCTCCCCCTCTTGCTTCTTTGACTCCCATTCTTTTCCCCATGCTTTCTCCATCTTCCCGTCTCTACCTCCATGTACTCTCTTTCCTTCAGTCACCTCCTCTGCACTTTTCCCTGCTCCTCCTGGGATTCCCTCTCCTCCTCTCTCCTCCAGCACGCCTGTACAGTGTAGCCTTGGTGACCACCTGTTCCATTTCTCTGCTTTGTCTCTCCATCTCCCCCCCCCCCCCCCCCATCTCTCTCTCTGGACTCCCTCCCATCTTCACACTCATCCTCTTTCCACCTGGCTTTCCCCGCTGCTCAAACAGAGCAGCACGGCTGACTGAGATAAGATTCCCTTTGTGAGAAGACTGTACACACTTTGCAGGGGGTTCTGTTTGGGAAGTGGATGAAATTAAACACAAACTCTTAATGGGAGAATGTCTTGACAGGAAAAAAAAAAATCTTTGTCACAGAAAATCAGTGTACAGAAAATTATCAGCCACCAATCAACAAATATCTTTGTGGAATTATACAGTGTGAAATCTTTATGAAAGGCTTAAAACCCTAGTCTTTTCTAAAACAATGAACTGACTGTAGCTGACTTCACTTTTATTGATTTTGAGCTATAGATACATGGCACTGAGGCTGTCACTTTTTAAAATTAGTTGCATTTGTGCAGCAATTTCATTGTGAATTTGACTGTAATTTTAATGTGGAATCATCGGGGCAGGACTGCAGTGTAACACAAAATGACACAAGGTACAAGGTTACTTGTGTTCCTTTATTAGTTCGGTGTCATACACCACGTCTCTTCATTTCGGTAAACAACATATGTTCGAGAGTAGGGGTGTAACGAAGTATCGTGAAAGGATTTGTGGCAATAATAAAACGTGACAATAGACATGGTGGAGCTGAAGAATGATTCGCGATATCAGCTACATGATGCTTCTCCTAATCCAGACCTGGACCACTTTAGATTTACTTCCTACTGCGCTGACATCCGGACAGTTTGCATATTTCAAAATAAAAGTTTTAGTCGTGATCACCAATTAGCCATTTCACTTAAAGCAGCGCCACACGCTTTTGTTTTGTAAAGTGTGTTGCCACCACGCGTTGCTTTGCTTTGCTGTGCTTTCAGCAGCAGCTCTGCACGTGCGCCTAATGACAGCTGAGGAACTGCTGCTCACACCGACCTGCCCGGTAACGAAGGCGGCCAGATGACAATATCAAAAAAGAGAAGATGACAGCCAGGGCACGGTGTTTACCTAAGGAAGGTAATAAAATTTCTGTACTGAAATGTCAGGTAAACGTGTATTTAGTTTTCAAAGAAAGCTAAGTAGTTTTAACCGAGTACAATGTGCGTCCTCACTGTGAGAGCAAACTGCTAATAAATACGCGGCCATGGCGTCTGAGGAGAAGACCTTTCTCACAGGATAACGGCCAGCGAGAGGCGGAAAAGCGGCGAAAAGCGGCGAAAAGCAGCGAAAAGCGGCAGGCCGCTCTCTGAGGGAGAGTTTGTCTGACAATGGGAAGTCTTTTCCCCAACGAAAAATGCGTCTATGAACAGGGTTCGCTGTCGAGACACGCTGTGACGAGGCGAACTGAAGATAAAAACTTTTCCCCAAGGTAAAGACTTTCCCACCTTCCCTTTGCGAAATCTCTGTGTTGCCCTCCGTGGAATATATTTGCCCAGGTTTATACTGATCTCTACAGACACACAACATGCGCCGGGTTTAATTATACTGTGTGAACAGCAGAGGGCGCAAAAAACAGGTAAACTTGTTCAGTCATACTTTATGGCTTGCACTGAAAGCACTGCGTGTGGGCATCTGCTGTTACAAGCTGACTTCATGTCATTTATTTGAAATTAATTTTCTTATCTTCATAACAGAAGATTCCATGATCTGTACTTAAAATAATATCTTTCTTTACAATTTTAACAAGATGTTTCGAAAGCATTGTTTTGCGCCTTTTATACCTCAGGAAAGAGAATCTTGTTCAGCCTTTTTTTTTTCATTAAAATCTTTCTCAAAGTACAGTGGTAATATCAAACTGGACAGTCAGCTGAGTGTATTGTTACACCCCTATTTGAAAACCGATATATTGCTATATTATATATTATTTCACTACTCTATAATCTACGGCTCACAAACAGTATCAGGTTGCGTAGGTAGCTGGTAGAATATTTAAGGTAGAATATTTAAGTGTATGAAATTTCAGACTGTATTTGGGAGGTTATCTATCTCTT
The DNA here is from genome assembly GCF_013368585.1 of Megalops cyprinoides. NCBI lineage: Eukaryota > Metazoa > Chordata > Actinopteri > Elopiformes > Megalopidae > Megalops > Megalops cyprinoides. The sequence continues at coordinate 996,922 of NC_050607.1, read as the reverse complement.
TGCCAGACTTTACTCATGGGGTTTTTTTTAGGTTGTAGTGGAATCTTGTCTGGGGGGAGAGCGGAATCAATGACTAGTGGGTAAGTGCATATTATTGCTTCCTCAGGGAGGTATCCCCATTTTCTTGGAAAAGATGTTTAGGAGTATTTAAAAAGGAGGCACTTGGATTAGACTGTGTTCATCATCCTTTCACTGGAAGGACAGAAGTGTGAACATAATGATGCTGTCCACATGGTGTCTACCTGGACTGGCCACCTGGTCCCACCTTATGAATGTGAGAATGGTTTTATCAATCAGTAAAAAGCAAGCAATCTCTCACATTTGAGTCAAAAACACAGCCCTAAACACACCTCATAAAGGACTGGGAGCACTTACAGAGAAATGGTGCACTGTAAAACAGAATGGAAAAACAGACAACACATTGCATTGAGTGAGGCTGGTGTTTAGGTTTTGTGTTATGAAACTTCTCTCTTTGTGAAAGTTTATCATATCTATTTATATTTTATTGTGGGTGGATGGAAAGCGAAACAATAATCAATTCAAATGAATTAGCCAAGATTTTCTTGGAAGCAAATAGAAAAAAATGGTCCTGTCTAAGCTAATGACAGCAAAACACCATCTTTAAATGCAAATTTGCACAAACTGGTTCCTGTGAGAATTAACTTTAAGATGGTGTAGATTTGTTAAAATAATATGTTGTAGGTAAAAATGGGCAGGTATGGCTTAGCAAGTTACCACTAGAGGGAGACATAGTATGTTGACTGATAATACACTGCACTGCAGCCATTGAGGAATGTGTTGGAGCAGGGCTGACACCAGCTGCAGGTCAGAAATCTTCCAAATTGGTGCATTTGTGACTGTCAGGAGAGGGTGGCTGAAGCATCCACGCGGTGCCACCAGCTGTGATTTCTCTGATCTTTTTGCTCGACTGGAATTTCACAAGTGTGGAGAGGTGTGCTACTAATTGAGAAAAGCTTTGGCACATTTGCCTTTTGCTGTGAAGCTATACGATGTAAGAATGAGCACAATTAATACCAGTGGATCTTCATTTTTTTTCTTAAGGTTCATTATGTGATTGTATGTGAAATTGTTTTTGTTGAACAGCCTTCAAAACCCCCCAACCATCATTGTATGGTCAATACATGTTGAACTGAAAGAACTCACTCTGAAATATGCTGTGCTCATTGAAACCGTCTGTATAAAATCATATCCACATTTCCGACTGAGTCAAAGATGTTTTTTAAATATTCATAATGATAACTTTGCATTTTATTTATTAAAATAAATACACTTGAATTCTGAACAAACCTAAAAGGCCAATAATGTATCTGGGTATTAGCTTTAATGTGACATATTATGGATATCAAAATTTACTACATCTTAAAGAATGCCTGGTTAGGCACAGAAGTGATTAGAAATTCCATTAGTCTGTAGCCACATCTCAGCAATTGTGTGCGATTTGGATTACAAATGTTTAATATGTTTGAAACTTCACAAGATGAAAGTATGTGCCAGCTTTCAAGAATATATGAGAGAGTCATGCCAAAATTGGTCCAATGTCACATAACAAGATTGTTAATAGATCCTTAATCAATTCTTCCTAATTTGCAATACCTAATCATGTTGCATCAAACTTGCCTGTTGGCACAGCCCTTGTGCTGGTGCAGCAGGGAAGATGCCCCTTGGAGGATGGGCCTCTCCCCTGTTGCCACTGGGGCACTTTGCAGGTGCCTCATGAGCTGTCATAGGTGCTGCTGCAGGAAAACGTGGGAACCCTGGCCAACCCACACAGCCCAAGTCCCCGGCGGAACAAGCTGGTGTGAGCTGCTGCTGTGGGCCTGTCTCAGCTGGCAGATGGCATGTTGGCTGGTGTCATATGTGGACCATAGGGCTCGGCTACCTCTGAACAAAAAGACCCCCAGTAGTTTGTAGAACAGTACTGGAGCTATCAGAGCCAGGGGCAAAGACTGCAGGAAGGCTCTCCAGCCCCCCCCCCCACGTTTCAGAGGCAGAATACCGTGCAGGGAGGCCCAGCATGGGAGCCCGCTGCCCCTGTGCAGTTACCCTCTCCCTGGAGCCGGGCCCAGGATGTAGCCACACCCCCAGAAGAGCGGGCCACCAAGCCCAGATCTGCTCTCACAGCATGCGGCTACCTCGTTTATCTCTAACACAGCGAGAGATGGTCAGTGTTTCTCATACCCTTTATGTGAGTTACATAATTCCTGAGAGACCGCACTAGGCACAGTGTGTTCTGTCTCCTAGCCTCGTTAGAGGGCATGTGCAGGTGGGTGAAATCCTCTCACACCAAAGGTTTGGACACAGACAAATTCAATACAAAGCCTGGGCTGAAAGCCTGGCTGAGGAGAAGGAAGTGGGAGTCTGTGTGTTCCCCAGGCCTCAAGCAAGAGTGACGGACAGAGGGAGTGTGACGCTCTCCTCTGTGCTTCTTACATGTGATCCTTCCTCATTAAAAGGACCTTTCTGTCAGCAGCTTTAACATCCACCCTGCTACGGGGCCAAAGGGTGACTTGGTGACTGTGCTGAGAGCAGCCAGGACAGGTTGGGACCTCTGGGCGGCTGCAGTAAACCCATCGTCCCTTTCAGGGACTGGCTGGTACGCGGTGGTGACCCTGCCAACAGGCTGGCAGTTTCTCACGGCTGTTTGACAACACTTAGTAATGTTCGTTTTTCCCTTTCCCACTGATAGTCCTTGAAACCTCTGAATAATTGCATTACGACTGCCTGCCTGCACAGAGAGAGGCGTTTATTCGCTCCGTTCTGCAGCTGTGTAAGCAGCTCCAGAGGACAGCATCTGTGGGGCGGCGCTGGCAGCGGCAGCAGGCTTGCTTTGAGCAGGTAGAGAGGGCTTCGACACACAGACGGGTGCTGAAAGCATTTGCACATTGAAGTGAAGGCTGCTGGAACGGGGCCCTGCTCGCTGCGTTTGGTGTGCTGGCTGGCCAGCTGCTGGAGACCCTGCTGGCAGGGGATCTTAGACAATGGGCCCCGCCCGGGGAGCGCCGCGGTGGGACAGCAGTCGGGCTCGGCCCGGACAGCTGGAGGGGTCCTGCAGGAGCAGGCGCTCGCCAGGGCCCCGCGCCGGGCCTTTGAAAGGGGCCAGGTGTGGCACGCATATGCCAGACTCACCCCCCCGATTCCCCAAAGGTGAAGCTCCATCTGCTGGCGGGGCCACTGCGGCCCCGTATCTGCACCCCCCCGACACCAAAGCCCCAGCCAATCAGATCAGAGTATTCCCTGGCCCCCCGTCAGCGTGCTCCTCCCACCAGACCCTGCCAGGCTCAATCTGGGCCCGCGACTGACGGGTGAAACCAGCCGCAGCGAGTCCTACAGAGCGCAGAACCAGCCCGAGTGCTGCTCCCTCCCACTTTCCCATCCTGCCTTGGGATGGTGCTGATTCTCAGAGACTCTACATCACTTTGCACACCAGGTGTAGTTATCAGAAAACTATTGCATACGTCAAGAACTTTCTTTTAATACTTCTGTTATATTTTGCATTAGAAATATTAGGGCATAAAAAATAGGGCAGAAAAATATATCTGATTCCATCACTACAATATGAGTGAGAAGTTGCATTTTATGGATATTTTTTTTCCATTGAAGTGCAACTAAACTTGCTCTCTGAGAAAACCCTTGGACAATGAACCCATGAAGCATTTGAAGCATTTTAAAGCAGTGAAAGTATGAAGCATTGTAATGCAGCCTTTGGTGTTACCTGCATTGTGCACTTTCCCTGGGAAATCAGTGCCAGCCTCATATTGCTCCTCACAGTGTAAAGCTAGAATAATAACAGGGATGGTTTAGTGGGAAGGCTTAGAGATTGTCTTGCACAGAGATATAAAACCTTGTAAAAGCCGTTAAGCAGCAGAGTGTCAGATGTTCAAACGTCTCCACTGTGTAGGGGTAGCATGCTTCTTCAATAATCCCCTGGTCTAACTGCAGGTTTATTGCATTTGCTAGTAATGTGATATAACATATTAGAGTTTTAATTGTGGTATTTTATTACAGTTACGGTGCATAAATAATTATTCCATTATATTAGACATTTCCTTGTGATGTTTTTCATTGAACGATACCATTACATGTCAAAAGTCAAAAGAGACAAATTAATCTGTTTAGATTTGACCAAATGTGTATGTCCCATCGAATGAGGCACATGATGAGTGAGGTTTGTGTGTACCTACAGACCGACAGCTTTAAAGTGCTGTGAAAGGCTGCAAACCTGTAATGTAAAGCACAGCTTGAAACACATGCCAAAGAGCCTCATCAGTAAGGTACTCTCTGGAATGAGAGGAGGGGTGGACTAACAGCAGAGAGAAGGCTCAAATCAGCAGGAGCTGCCAGGAGTGCTGCTCTCACCCATCACACTCAACACACAGTGCTTAAACAATAAGAGTTCTCCTTTCTGCTTAGGAAAAAAGTCAAACCCCTGTTCTCCTTTATCAAACTTTGTAGCAATAACAAACATGCCAGATGCTCCAGCCTGGCCCTCATCCGGCCTCTCTTCAGGGCAGTATCTCTGCACCCCATGCTGTTCCACAGAGCCATTAACACCCTGAACAGTGTATGCCATGCTAATAGTCTTCTTAGCTCCCAATCCTCAAAACAGAAAAGTGTATACTGGGCCTTCAGTTTTCTTCTCTCATGTCACTTTTATATGGAGGACCGAATGAGAGGCAAGTGGGAAGCAGCATTGTTCAGAGGTATTTCTGCAGTTCCAAAGCAGTTACTGTTAAGGAGCAGGTGGTGCTGTTATGTCAGTGGAACAGGACATGCAGAGGTGTCCTGTCCACTCCCTGACATTAGCAGCGTCCCCTCCCTGAGAGATTGAAGGCAGCAGTGCGAACAGTTTCAGACTGGCCTGGAGGAGGGAGAGCGCTCTTATTAGCAGCAGTGGGAATTCAGCGCGGACTGTTTCAGCGGAACCAGAGAGGACACTGTGTCGAGCCAGGAGCCGAGTGTAAATTTACTCTGCTTATCCTGATATTTGCTGGTTTGTTGTCAGAATAAAATGCTCAGAGCCCCCTGCTGATGTGCTTCCATCTACCACAGGAATGTGTGATGTACCGCATATTATAGTGATGAAGGCACAGCTCTCCCGTTGTGTGATGGCGTGTGTGCGTGTGTGTGTGTGTGTGTGTGTGTGTGTGTTTGATGGTGTATATGTGTGTGTGTGATGATGATGTGTGTGTGTGTGTGTGTGTGTGTGTGTTTGATGGTGTATTGATGTGTGTAATATTGTGTGTGTGATGATGATGGTGTGTGTGTGCGTGTGCGTGTGTGTGTGTGTGTGTTTGATGGTGTATTGGTGTGTGTAATATTGTGTGTGATGATGATGGTGTGTGTGTGTGTGTGTGTGTGTGTGTGTGTTTGATGGTGTATATGTGTGTAATATTGTGTGTGTGATGATGATGGTGTGTGTGTGTGTGTGTGTGTGTTTGATGGTGTATTGATGTGTGTAATATTGTGTGTGTGATGATGATGGTGTGTGTTTGTGCGTGTGTGTGTGTGTTTGATGGTGTATTGGTGTGTGTAATATTGTGTGTGTGATGATGATGGTGTGTGTGTGTGTGTGTGTGTGTGTGTGTTTTTGATGGTGTATATGTGTGTGTGTGATGATGATGTGTGTGTGTGTGTGTGTGTTTGATGGTGTATTGATGTGTGTAATATTGTGTGTGTGATGATGATGGTGTGTGCGTGTGTGTGATGATGATGGTGTGTGTGTGTGTGTGTGTGTGTGTGTGTTGGTGTATTGGTGTGTGTAATATTGTGTGTGATGATGATGATGTGTGTGTGTGTTTGATGGTGTATTGGTGTGTGTAATATTGTGTGTGTGATGATGATGGTGTGTGTGTGTGTGTGTGTGTGTGTGTTTGATGGTGTATATGTGTGTGTGTGATGATGATGTGTGTGTGTGTGTGTGTGTGTGTTTGATGGTGTATTGATGTGTGTAATATTGTGTGTGTGATGATGATGGTGTGTGCGTGTGTGTGATGATGATGGTGTGTGTGTGTGTGTGTGTGTGTGTGTGTTGGTGTATTGGTGTGTGTAATATTGTGTGTGATGATGATGATGTGTGTGTGTGTGTATGCGCAGGCACGCATGTGCATGTGTGACACGTGCGAGTGTGAGTGTGATAATGGCAGCAAACTGACTCACTACAGTAAATGTTGTTTTTATTTGAAAAAGATTGTGTGCAAATGTGAAGTTTCATACTTGGCAGTGTGGCCATGTTTTCAGAGCTCTGTGTTTGTTGGGAATACCCAGATTATGTCTGCCTTTGCCAAAAATGTCTAGGATCAGCTTGCCTACCCCCAATCCTACCCCTGACCACACAGTGTAAAATTCTTATTCTGATCTAGGGTCAGTTGCTAAGGGCAGAAGGTATCTGAATTTGGAGTTGGACAGCGATATCCTTCCATTGTCTGTCAAGCAAAAAGGCATTTTTCCAGTGCTCTTGGTTTACATTTAAACGATGGAAGAGGGCACAAACTATGAAGAGTAGCTAATAGCATAAATCAAACCGCACACAGTCGTTAATGCAGTCTATTCAGATTTGTGTGCACACACACACATACACACACAATATTACACCCTACAAAGTGATTTGCATGGAAAGAAAACTAGTTATGGTGCTAAAAGGCATTTTGAAGTGTTTGTGCTCAGATTTTGTGGAAACTGAAAACTTAATGACAATCTTCTTATCCTTTTTTCTCATCATATTTTATCCCTCCTTAAACCTCTAAGATTATTCTTCAATACTTCACGACACATCCATTTTAAATGAAATTAACCAAAACATTTGTGAGCTATTTTTAATACAAATCCTATTAAAACTCAGTGGACAATTACAGCAATATGAAAAAAATGCAGCCCCTAAAAGAAGTATTACTGTTGTTAAGGCAGCATTGGTAAATTGGAGTTTAATGGGTTCTCTGTATAAGAAAAATGACAAGATGAGGGTTGACATTATGTGTAGTCAGTGAGGTGAGTGCTTCAAAGCTCTGAGGCTGTCGCCATAGCAACACACTTTAGCGCATTAATTCTGAGGCAGTGGGATGTCTCCTCAAACACGGAGGTTATACTCTCTGCGTTCACTTTCTCACTGTGCCTTTTAGAAACTTCCAGCTTTGCTTTCACTTGCATTCTGAGCCACTTCGCTCATTAGCTGACAGCTCTTCAGCACTCTGCTAATTCTGGTGCTAATTATCCATCAACTGAGAGCTATTTGTTGTGGCACTCTTCCTTGAGATGTTGAAAACACCTTCTGTTTGCTTGCAGAAAATGTTATGAATGTTGCTCTTGAGAGGATGAAAAAGGTCTCAGGTGGTGGTGATAAAAATGTGGAACGCTTCTCCCCCGGCCCTAATGGCATCTGATAATGAAGTTAAGGGCCGATCCTCTTTGAACATTTTGGTACTTGACAGAACTGAGGCACTATGGGCTAGGGTTAGCGCTAACAGCTGAGGCAGAGGAGCTGATCAGGGTTACCCTGTGTAGACGTGGAATGCAGGTGCAGTTATAGTGGCACAGTGGTGTGTGGCAGGGGGGCCCTGTGACAGCCACAGTGTGGGAGAAGGGGAACTGTGGGCCCAGTGGGATGAGACGTGTACCGAAGGGTGGGAGCAGTCACCCCACCCGGCCTCGAACCCGGGCCTACGGGGTACCAAACCTGCAGCTTGACTGCAACGCCAGAGAGCCAGGCTCGTTGGCATGGCAGTCAGAGCGTATACTCAACCGTAGTGACGGCACTCCGTCACACTGCCCTCCCCTTTAGGAAGCGCTCCCATGCGCTTCACACACAGAGGTGTACCTCGCACATTCCCCCGCCGTACTTCTCCCATCCCAGGGTGCCCCACTCACTGGTGCTTCACTCATCTCTGGGGTCCCTCACACCGGGGTCAACCTAACCTGGGGGTCCCTCATACGGCTCACACACTGGGCACGCCGATGGCCACGCGGCAGGCCATCCCACTTCTGACAGCACTGCCCACGCCAAGGCGACACACGGCCACTGCAGGAAGGAGAGATGGGATGCTCTCTGTCTGCATTTCTGTGTTCAGATAGCCTCTGATTACTGTGCATGTGTCAGTAGAGGTGATTGCCCCATCCCTACCAGACATTCAATATAATACCCATTCTTTGGGCCAAAGTGCACAGTAAGGCAAACTTTATGAAACAGGCATCAAATATGTGGAGACAACACCTTCTCATGTGGAAAAACTGCCATTTTATGCCATAGTCCAACCAGCTATTTTCAATTTAAGGGGTCCAGAACATTATGATGCAATCAACCAAAGTCTCATGTGCCAGTCTGTAGAGTGTAGACCTGAGCACAGAAGAAAGGGTCAGATGTAACAGTTGCCATGTCGTGGACCCCTGGCTCAGCTGACTCTCTGTGGGCTTCAGCACACATCCCCCCAGCATTAGTGTATAATACTGGCCTTTTACTCTTTTTCCTCATTTGGGTTTTGTGGGGGGTTATTTCACAGCAGCCCTGTGCAGAGACTCCCGCCCAGAGTTGGTCAGAGCGGCCGTTCCGTTAAAGCACAGAAGGAGCCCTTGCTGTTCGCTACTGAGACAGGAAAGTGAAGAGCAGCACTCCGCACAGCTGCTGAGCGCCACACGCCGGAGACCTGCTGTTTCTTTTGCTTTTGCTCTGTTAGCTTTTCTGACCAAACCCTAAGGCCGTGCGTAACACACATGCGTTAGAGACTAACAGTGACGTTGAGAAATAATGAAACGTGCTGATCGCTTTTATAGCCTCACCTTTTGTAATGATGCCAAAGTGGTGACAAAAAGGATAAGAAGCATAACGGCCAGGGATCCGCTCCTGACCGAGGCTGCGCCTGACATGACAAGAGTGCTCAATAGTTTGTGTTGAACATGAAAAGCCAAGCTGAAAAGACACCAAATGGGTGTAATTGCGTTGGGAAGTTGGCGTTGCGTGGTAACGCTATCTGTCTAAATTCTCTCTTATCTAATTAATTCTGCGGCACGTCTGGGCCCCCCCTCCTCTCCCGCGGGTCGCCTCTGCTGAGGAGCACTGCTCTGTGGAGCTCCAATAAAGGACGGGACCGCTGGAGTCCAGCACGGCTCGGGTTTCATCCGGTTAAATAAGTTTTAATAATTGAAAGATTCTTTGAAGGATGATGGAGAGGGAGAGAGAGTGACCACCAGGCGCCCGCCTCGGATAACTGACAGCTCGTCACTGTGCTTTCCACTCTGGCTTCTTCGCCATCTGCAAAGTAAAACGATATCCACCCAGTATTAATGAGGAAAGGTGAGGGGAGTGGGGGTGGGATTAGGTTGCCAGGAGAAGATATGTCTTAAATACGTTTTATTGATTAGACTGAGTTCAGTAAAGCAGGGACCTTTAGTAACCATGGCAACCAGGCCACCCTCCTGCATGCGGCATTGTTTTTGACTGCGATACAATGCAGCTGCTCTGAAGGAGTCCTTTGTGTCTCAGGACAGAGGTGATGCCGAGCAGCCTGATTTGGAAGCTGTTCTCTCGTCTAATCGTAGTCTGGACTCCGGCTGCTGCCTGAAGGGCTGCCACTGCCTTGCTTAAATGCGCGCACCCGTCTGTTAGCCGTGTTTGTCAGCGCTGTTGGGCGCTGTGTAGTGCGTCAGACCTGCGGCCCTCCCTGCTGTCCTGCCTCTGGGACGTCCTGCTCCGTCATGCCACAGAGACTGGAGCCACACGCGTGCCAGTCTAAACACGCATTACCACGGAACAGCTGTCTGTGGCAGAGTTTTCTAAAATTAAGCAGGAAATGTGAAATTGCACTGCCTCAGCCTGGTAACTCATCTCTGTCTGCACTGGGGTGGCGGCTGTGGCGGCCGGCTGAATCAGGGTTGGTGGCATGCTGCAAGCGTGCAGTGCTGAGCCTGCTGCTCAGTTGCCTACAGAAATAAACTGATTGTCTTGCCCAGTGTTGATCAGAGGTCGACCAACAGATTGGCCATCGGCAGGTAAGAATGCCAGTGTTGCCAGGAATTGTTTTTATTTTTAATGGGTGCTCCCAGCACTTCTTCTAGTGCCACCATTCTAGTGGCTGTCTTTCAGCTGGCCAATGCTAACATTTATCAGGCTGACAGTCATGCCATCAATTCTGCCAATTGGTTGGTTTTATTAGAGTGAGGAGATTCTCTGCAGCGCTGTGTCTGTTGCAAAGTGCCGTTTCATAAATGGATGAACATTAGAGTGACAATCTCTTAGACCATATCTTTAGTCTATTAATAAACCTGCACATTTCAACGGATGCAGAGAATTCACTCACTCTGTGTGTCTGTTATGCATCAGGTGTTCAAAGATGGCTGTAACGTTCTCAATTTTAACTTCCACCGTCTTCACGCCAGTCCTGTTCACCACTGTCAATTCATATGCTTCAAACCATTGTGAATTTTTTCAGTTTTATTTCATATGATGGGTTATAAAAGGAAACTAACATTCTTCAGATCAGCCCCGCGAGTCACTGCTTTGTCTACTGTCATGCCCGTTTTCATTCGAAGTGAATATGAGATTAAAAATAAAAAAGTAGTATCTTGACTGATATCAACTTGTTTACAATATTGGTATTAGCCTTAAACAACGCAGATCAAGGGGCTTGATGATGGTTAGGAGTCCGCAGCAGGGGAACAGATTGGCTTTGTGTCTGCACTTCTCCCTGCATTAAGTTGCATATAAAGTGTCCTCTTTGTATCTGCTGGACAACACAGTCAGAAACATGGGAGCCTGATTAGTAAAATGGGAGATGCTTGTGTTGGATAAGGTTATTTCTGCATTTTGCATTAGCATGTGGATGATCCATAAAGTCCTTGACAGCACCTTTAATCACTGAGTCGTAGCGCAGCAATAAATGTCAGAGCAAAAGCTTTGGGAAGAGAACAAAATGCCCTGGTTAACTCTTTCCCTCTCAGGGCAGCATTCTTATCTGCTAACCTATTGCTCTCTTGCCCCTGTGAGTGCCCATGTCTGCGACCTCTCCCCCATAGAGTCTGGACTTCAAAGACAGCCCCACTCAGCAGCACATCCAAGCCGTTATTAATGCATCATTCCAGTGTCACTGTAGGAAAGAGTTAACCTCATATTTGATCATACATTAATACAGACTGTTCTTTGGATATTCTGATAATGACCCTCAGTTCACGCTTTGTTGAATAGGGATTCTCAAGGTACAGTGTTAGATACTAATGTAGATGAAAAATGGAGGGAAATACATTTCATGGGTGATGTCACCTGGAGTTATGTTTACATGTAATGCATGAAGAAATAAAAAGTGAGTGCTATAAAGTACAATTACAGCATTGAATACAACAGTGATTCAGGCTCTTTCTTCTAATGGTAAAATGTATAGTTTTGGATGCCCTGCAGGCTTCAAAATCAAATATATACCAGACCGCCAGACATTATTATAGACATTAAACTTTGTTTCTGGTTCAAAACATTGGTGGAATGAAAGAAAAACATTTTTTGCTTTTTCCAGTGCTGTGATTTAAGTAAGATTTAAGACTCTTCTAATATACAATAATTTGTGTATTAGTGGCAACTTTTAAGCAGCTTTTATGTATTTTTGAGTTTGAGGAATAAAAATGCCACTGGTTTAGTATCTGAATTCTCTCAGTGTTATAATTCAAAATGCAGTGTTATGCAGCGGTGCTCAGATGCTACTTCTTATGTTCAGACGCAGATGGATTTATAAGCCAGAGTAAAGGGAGATTTGTGCATTAATCCAGGTGTGAATGCACGCTGCTCGTGGGGGACAACAGGAGGGGGTTCGTGCAGCGATACAGCCACACTGTCACTGTCACTGACCAGTGGCATGTACGCTAATGCTTACTAATAGCGATAATAAACTTCATTATTTCTTAGTAACATAAGCATGCAAGTGTGTGTTAATGCTAACAGTAACACAGGCAAGTGAGAGGCTGTGTGGTGGGCTGCAGAGGCCTCTGACCGCAGCGGTGAGTGCCGGAGAGCTGGGGATAGAGCTGCACAGAAGGCTCTGCACTCTGAACGAGCCCGGTTTTCATCCATTGTGCTGGAGAGCGATCGAACTGGCGGCCACACCGCTGTCAACGACAGCGCAACCTCATGCCGTTAATATCGCTTTATTTTGTCCTGAAGAGATGATAACGAAATAATAGATAGATGAAACTAAATAGTCTGGCTGTTGAAGTGCTTTGAACCTGTCACCTAATGTACAATTAGTAGGATATAATCTTCCCATTGCCTTGCAGTGTGGACCGCGCCGAGCCCCACAGCACTCAGAGGCCTGAATGGCTGCCTGTAATCATCAGCTATTACCATATAAATGAGGTCTTTGCT
>NC_050607.1:972070-977070 GCF_013368585.1 Megalops cyprinoides | reverse complement strand
TGCTTCTTTTGGATCTTATCATGGGCAAAATATCACACACACACACACACACACACTCAGAGATGCAGGCACAGCATAAAAAGCAAATTATGGTATCAGAAAACATTTCAAAACATCCATACTGTGACAACAGGTCACAATATGGATGTTTTGAACACTGTGTTTTTCTTGTCAATATTTTTGTGAAGGGTGTGCTTACTTGAGAGGAAAATTGTGCTCAATAGCAGTTTGAATAGTTTAGATTCAGAGCAGGGTGGCAGGGCCTGACTCCCACAGCAGCTACAGCACGGCTCACTCTGCTTCCTGCTGGTGTGTGGCAATGTGCTTCAAGTGCCACATATTTAAACTGGCTCAGGCAGTGACCGGAATCATTGAAATGACTTTTCAGGCTGTTCTGTGGCTACAGGCATGGCATCTCTCTGTGTTGTAAATGGTTCTTGCATGTGGAGATTCCATGAACATAGCAACACCATGCTATTTAGCTTGGCTGTTACTGAGGCCGTTGTTGAACATTGAGAATTAGAGGACTTACCAATGTACGCTCCAGCAGTCCTCAATAGTGTTCTGTGTAAATCTAGGAATTACACACATCTTTTTCTCAGTGCCTCCCAATCCCAGTGTCTGAGATGAATATGTATTTTTAAAAAGTTCTTTTCTGGAAAAGTATGAACTTGGATGGATTGGTTTTGTGTCTGTTTCTCAGGCGCTGCTGTTCCACGCTGGCTGTCTGTCCGCTGCACCCCCTACCACAGGCCATCTTTGCTGCTGTCTGCAGTGGCTGTCTGTGAGGTGAAGTCTCTGGTCAAAGTAATTGCACTTGTAGACCAACATCTGTCCGTGTGCAGCAGATACAAATGTCATCGTGTTTACTTTCACTCCCCATCTGCCCAAGCCGGTCTCTGCTCTGCTCTGTGCACAGACTCACTGCTTCCTTTTACACACATTCATTTCTGCTCTGCTCTGTGCACAGACTCACTGCTTCCTTTTACACACATTCATTTCTGCTCTGCTCTGTGCACAGACTCACTGCTTCCTTTAACACACATTCGTTTGGCAGATGCTCTTATCCGGCGTGACTTACACAGCGCGACGCGTACGCGGGTGTCACAAGGCCACACAAACAGCAGCACACTCACCCGACCTCAGAGCCCATCTGAGCACCAGGGTCACCCGCTTCTACAGTAACGAGCGGCACTCTGAAAGCACAGTCTGGCTGAAGTGCTGCCATAATCAGAACGTCAATAACGTAACTGAAGTGTCAGAGTCTGAAGCGGTGCTGTTAGGCCCTTAAAGCTAGACAAAACAGCCAGAGCAGATTCACGCCAGTACTTCATGAAGGTGCCAAAATCAGGGCTACACACAGTCACAGAGGAAGAAAAAGGTGCATTTGTTAACAGCTACATTTGTTAATATTTTTTTGTTTTATGAGGTTTGCAGACAGAAGAATAGCTGTGCTGTAGCAGTAATAATGTGTTCTGCTCCGCTGCACTGAAACCTGGCAGTGACACAGGACTTGCCTTGCAGCACTCCCATCCATTTCAGTCATATCTAAAAAAATTAAGAACCAATAAACCCAGCATTTTCAGAATCCCTGTGAAGAATACTTGCAGGACAACCAAATCCAATCAGTATTGGCCTGTGTCAGCTTGACAAATGGGTTGCATTACACACCTCCAGTGTGTTTTCACATAAACAAATATCTCCAATACATACATCACAATGCTTGGGATGTTATGAACAACACAGCCACAAACATGTAGAGATGCATAAATCAATGCATGTTAGCATTAGCTAACACAGTGAGGCTTATGCAGCGGAAGGCTCGTTTCTGTAATTCTGAGGTTTGTACTGTTTTTAAAACTGGTGTTTTCCTGCGGTTTGAGCGTAGAGAGCAATATCCGAGGAGTCTGCGTCCTGCGTCAGTAACTAAATTTATCCTCTTGAACGTTGACCTTACGGTAATGAGAGAGACGACATTGAACATGGAACATAAAGAGTTTATGTGGGGTTTTTTGAGCCGTGAAGGACTGCTCCTGTTTACTCTGCAGGGTATCTGATGGAAATGGTATTAGAGGAGAAGAAGACAGCGCTTTTAATATAAGTGCCTGCCAGTCTTGGGGATATTTGTTCTATGGTGGTTACCCTGGTGACAAATTGAACAGGAAACAGAATACCTCATGCCCTCACCCTCTGTGCTTGGAGTCATTTTGTGCGGTGGTGGTTGAGCTTGTTGTGATCGCCAGCCGGAGAGCTTAAAGCAGCTTAAATCGGCGCACCTCAGCGCAGCGTGTCCGGCCGTCGGCTTGCCTCCGTAATTGTGCTCATACCGGACAAAAACATATTGACAAAAACAAGAATAAACAGACACTGAGAAACAGCTTTTAATCTTGTCAACTCTGAGACGCCCAAACTGTATAAAAATAGAGCACGGAGACGTCAGCTTTCACTCTGAGCAGCTGCTCCTGTTTGACTTTAGAAATGTTCCTGTGTTTGCGTGCGTGAGTGCAGGTGTGTGTGTGTGTGTGTGTGTGTGTGTTTGTGTGTGTGTTTGCGTGTGTGAGTGCAGGTGTGTGTGTGTGTGTGTGTTTGTGTGTGTGTGTGTGTGTGTTTGCGTGCGTGAGTGCAGGTGTGTGTGTGTGTGTGTGTTTGCGTGCGTGAGTGCAGGTGTGTTAGTGTGTGTGTGTGTGTGTGTTTGTGTGTGTGTGTGTGTGTGTGTGTGTGTGTGTGTTTGCACACTGTCTCAGCACATCTGTCTGTATAAATGAATAATGTGTGAAATGGAAGCTGTAAGCCATCCTTGATTGGCATGTCTGCCCAGCCGGTAAATATATGTGTGCGTGTGTAATGCAGTGTGTGTGTGTGTGTGTGTGTGTAATGCAGTGTGTTTGTGTGTGTGTCCCAGTCTGATGGTAATCTGCTCCTCATTCAGCTGGTGTCACAGGCCTTATGCTCTGTAGCTGAAAGCTGCTTTCATCTGCCTTGGTGCAGTGTGGCCATCAGCCTGTGCATTTCTGTCCTTATAGCCTGTCCTCCGTCACCCCTGGGAAAAGGGCCTGTCACCCCGATCAGCCCCGCAGCAGGGAAACGCTTATCAGCCTGGCCAGTCAACTAAAGAAGCAGGAGAACTGTACAGCAGACTCTAAAACTTCAGCTGTATGGAGTTATTCAGTTATTATAAAAGGGAGTCATTTTTTATGTGGGTTCTTATGTCATGCATTTATACTTGTTTTAGTTCCTGTAGGGTAAAAACCGCTTACTATATTTATGACTCATGTTGCGTAAGTGTGACAGGTCTTACGTACCTGTATATCATTGCATACAGTATAATAGCTGCTGTGTTGTGTTCTGTGCTTAGGTACCACGATATGAACATTTGCTTTTTGGCTATTTGTGGTGCAACAAGTTGTACAACGCCCCATCTTTTACATTAACTTCAAAGTACAAAGCAGCAGCATTCAGAGTCGGGCCCGTGAGGGAGGGAAATCACACTGAAGGACCGAAAAGGTACGATGCAAGTTTGGGATGGAGTCAGTGCTTCAGACGAAAGAGGAGAACCTAGTGACAGCATGGAGGAGATCCAGGGACCCACAGATTCAAAACTGATTCAATTCTGGCCTCAAAATATTAACAGGACTGAATTCTGAATATGCGAGCATGACTGAAATGATGTGAGTGTGTGTGGTCAGGCAGGCAGCATGTGACAGAGCTGGAAGCACTCTTTGAGTTGCTTTGATCTGTGTATTTGCTTGAGGAAATTGGGCTGGGCACATGTGGGAGTCCCGTTCCTAAAAATAAAGACCCGCAGGGAATGACGCTGCCATCGTGATGGGTCAAAAGCCATTGGGCCGTCGGGACCTGCTGGTTTTATCAGACATGCCTGTAATGGCACTTAAACAGTGCCAGTCCCCTGTGCTAACTGCTACACCCATACAACGGATCCCTCACTCATGTACATGAGGAAAGCAACATCAGGACCAGCACCAGCCCAGTCCATCCCCAGCAGTCTTCCCCCTGGGGGTCCCCGCATCAGCTGAGAGGCTGATTCCATAGCTGGCTGTAGAGGAGGAGCAGCACTGGCTGTAGAGGAGGAGGAGCGTGTTGCCTGGGCGCAGTGTCTCCTGACGCGGTGTCGCCTGGACGCGGTGTCTCCTGATGCGGTGTCTCCTGATGCGGTGTCTCCTGATGCGGTGTCTCCTGACTCAGTGTTGCCTGGGCGCGGTGTTGCCTGGGCGCAGTGTCTCCTGATGCGGTGTCTCCTGACTCGGTGTTGCCTGGACGCAGTGTCTCCTGATGCGGTGTCTCCTGACTCAGTGTTGCCTGGGCGCAGTGTCTCCTGATGCGGTGTCTCCTGACTCGGTGTTGCCTGGACACAGTGTCTCCTGACGCGGTGTCGCCTGACTCAGTGTTGCCTGGGCGCGGTGTCTCCTGATGCGGTGTCTCCTGACTCGGTGTTGCCTGGACACAGTGTCTCCTGACTCAGTGTCGTCTGGGCGCGGTGTCTCCTGACTCAGTGTCGCCTGGGCGCGGTGTCTCCTGACGCGGTGTCGCCTGGACGCGGTGTCTCCTGACGTGGTGTCGCCTGGACGCGGTGTCTCCTGACGCGGTGTTGCCTGGGCGCGGTGTCGCCTGACTCAGTGTCGCCTGGGCGCGGTGTCTCCTGACGCGGTGTCTCCTGACTCAGTGTCGCCTGGGCGCGGTGTCTCCTGACGCGGTGTCGCCTGGGCGCGGTGTCTCCTGACGCGGTGTCTCCTGACTCAGTGTTGCCTGAGCGCGGTGTCTCCTGACGCGGTGTCGCCTGGGCGCGGTGTCTCCTGACGCGGTGTCTCCTGACTCAGTGTCGCCGAGCGCTCCCTGGATTGAGCCGTGAAGAGACAGGCAGACGGGGCAGTAGCAGCGGCACGTCCAGGAGAAGGCCTGACCGTCACGCGTCCCTGGTCTCCTAAATGACAAAATTAAGACACCGCCAACAGGCACAGCAAGACGAGCGGGGAGCGGAGGCT
>NC_050607.1:954570-967070 GCF_013368585.1 Megalops cyprinoides | reverse complement strand
CTGCTCCTGTCTGTGAGCCGCGGGCTGCAGCCGCGCAGGTCACCGTGAGAGCGGGTCGCTCCCCGTGAGAGCGGGTCGCTCCCCGGGGGGGAAGGAGCGTGCTGCTCTCCTCATTCTCTCAGCCACCGCCGCTCCCTCCCAGCAGAGATTGCTCGCATTTTTATTGAAATTGCGCAGTCAGCTCGCTGTACGTTTGCATGAATATTGTTATGGCTGGGCTGAATTAGTTTTCTGGAGATATTAATACCTTTCGTGGTGAAATGTGAATCCGATCTGAGCAGAGCACGTTGCCTGGTGTGTGTGAGGAATTTAAATATGGTTTTTATTGTCCATTTTTTTTCCCATTTGAACAGCATTCTCAGTGCAACTCGTCTACAGTAAAAACAGTCAAATATGAACGGTAGCTGACTGACCTCCATAAGTGAGCACTGATGCAGTATAGGATATTGTAACAGAGACAAACATGTTACTTACAGAGCTGAACTGCTCTGTGCTATGGAGCCTAAGCTGGAGGCTGTCAGACAGCCGTGTGGTTCTGAAATGAAAAGGCAGTGCGTGGCAGAGAGGGTTGTGAAGAGCAGAGAGAGATTGTTGCTGAGAGACCTCTGCTCTCTGTCTGCCCCCATCTCCCCTGCCCTCAGACTGAGTGAAAAGTGTCAGTCTGACTTACAGCAGCCGGCTCACTCATCTGCCCCAGCGCCCAGCCCGTACGCTGTGCTCTATGCTGTGCTGTGCTCTGTACGCTGTGCTCTATGCTGTGCTGTGCTCTGTACGCTGTGCTCTATGCTGTGCTGTGCTCTGTACACTGTGCTCTATGCTGTGCTGTGCTCTGTACGCTGTGCTCTATGCTGTGCTGTGCTCTGTACACTGTGCTCTATGCTGTGCTGTGCTCTGTACGCTGTGCTCTATGCTGTGCTGTGCTCTGTACGCTGTGCTCTATGCTGTGCTGTGCTCTGTACACTGTG
The DNA here is from genome assembly GCF_013368585.1 of Megalops cyprinoides. Classification (NCBI taxonomy): domain Eukaryota; kingdom Metazoa; phylum Chordata; class Actinopteri; order Elopiformes; family Megalopidae; genus Megalops; species Megalops cyprinoides. The sequence goes on along the minus strand of NC_050607.1, from coordinate 966,105 downwards.
CTCTATGCTGTGCTGTGCTCTGTACGCTGTGCTCTATGCTGTGCTGTGCTCTGTGCTCTGTACGCTGTGCTGTGCTCTGTGCTGTGCTCTGTGCTGTGCTGTGCTCTGTGCTGTGCTCTGTGCTGTGCAGTGCTCTGTGCTGTGCTCTGTACACTGTGCTCTGTGCTGTGCTATGTGCTCTCTAAGCTGTGCTGTGGTCTGTGTGCTGTGCTGTGCAGTGTATGCTGTGCTGTGCTCTGTGAGCTTCACTCTGCTCTCTCTCACATCGGGTTTTCAGATGTATTTGAATTTCCTTTTTCCTCTCAGTGCAGCCACAGGGATGTATGAGAGGGACTGATATCAAGTCTCATTTATGAGGTTTTTCCTCATCTGTATCATTCAATAAAACACAGATAGGATGTATGATATACATGAATATGATCTCTAACTTAGAGCTTTATATGAACAAGGCAAATTTCACAGCAGTGTGGTGGCGTATGTGTGTGTGTGTGTGTGTCTGTGTCTGTGTTTCTATGTGCGTGCGTGCGTGCATTTACCTTTTGTTTCCAGCTAATGGCACTGGCCTGTTTCCCAGCCTTTTTAATGGGTAATACTGTACTGTGTGTCCTCTCTGAAGGTGTGAGATTAGCCTGTTGGCGCAGCAGTTTAATCACAGCTTGTCTTTGACTGGCAGTGATTCAGGCAGCCGCTGGTCGGGGAATCGATGGCTCTGTTTACATTTTGGATTTGCAGCCATCTCATTTAGGCTTCTGTACCTGCAGCATTAAATAATGACCTCCACAGGTTGCCGCGGCGGTGACAGATCTGCCTGGGCTCCCGCTGGTCTCCGCGGCAGAGGGAGGGAGAGAGCGGCCTTTGTGTTAACTCTCACAGCCGTCCCTCCTGTCACTGCATCCATAACGCCGCAGGCTCCTGATTACCGCCGCACCCCGCCACTGCTGCTTCAGCACTTCACTGTTGGCCTCTTTAATGTGTCCCCTTTACAGAGGGGCCTGTGCGTAACAGGGCTGATCGTATCGCTGCGCCATGTAGCGGCTCTGCTTCACTGGAGTTAGGAAGGATTTTTATATCTGTGCTGCTGTGCGTCTGCATCTATTACATGTGTTCAGTCTGCCAAATGACCAAACGCAGTGGCTAAACGTAAAGAACCGTCTCTGCCTGAGGGCAGGAGAATTCCCCCTGTAAGCGCGATGCTGAGAGAGAGCAGCTTCATCTCCAGCTCTCAGCAGTAAGCTGTGATGCTGTGGAGTATATGGCTCCACATGCTCCAGCCTCCCTCAGCTGCCATGGAGTCATTTCAGCTCGGCTGCTGGGGGCACAGAAACGCCAGGCGTGAATGAGCAATCATCCTGTTCGTTGTGGTAGCAGCATCACACATCAGTAAATGTAATCGAGTTCAAAATCAGAGTCACCCAGAAAATGAATGGTGTGGGCAGAAATTGTTTTAAAAATCCATCAGATTTGAAGGGAGTTACGACACATAGACAGGCTGCCGCACGGCGGGCTGCCAGGCCGTCTTCACTGGAAATTCACTCAGGGTGCTTTCACATACATGGTCCCTGATGGATGACTGCAGCAGCCTGGACCAAGTGCAGCACATTGGAGGCTGTGCAGCTGGACGCTGACAGTGACCAATCAGACGAGAGGGGACTTCCCTTTTCAGAGACAGCATGGGATCCATGGAACAAGTCATGATGAGTGTGCGAGTGCCCAGAGCTTTCCCACAAGGGTTTGCAGGGATGGATGGAAACAACCCCTTGCTGGTTTATTTAAACTTGATTTATTAAGATGTTGTCGAGGTCTTGATAGTAGTAGCACCATCCTGTGTACAGTCAGTTACTCTCAAAGTTTCATTTTTACCCAGCTAGTTACCTAGCTGTGGGTTTTGACAAAGTTGTCCACTTCAGCAGCAATTAAGAGCGAGATGGCTATAGGAGTCATGCAAGCATGACAGCTTCTTCGAGCACAAAGCACAGGCTTGGCAGAACTGGGTATTTCTGGGTATTTAGCTTCAGAGCTTATCTAGCTGTGTAAGTGATGCAACTTGCAGCACTGAACATCTGCCCACTGTCCTCCTCTCAGGAGACTGCCATGTGAAACTCGCTGTTCTGCCCACGGGATTTCTGTGTGTTTATCTCCAGCCTTAGTTTTATATGTAGAGGGTGTGCATATGAAAATTGAATGCTCAGGGTATGAGGAGGAGTCAGAAATGGCACACAGCTGGGCTTGTGTGCGGAGAACAGCTCCGGGTCTCAGCGCATCCTCATTACCGAGAAAATTAAACAAACTGAATTCCAAATCAGAATCACAAGCTCATGGTGTAGCTTCAGTCCTCTGGCCACTCCTGAGCCGCACAGGGGTTCGAGCCGCACAGGGGTTCGAGCCGCACAGGGGTTCGAGCCGCACAGGGGTTTGCTCATGTCACTGAGGAAGTTTCACACATGGCCTGAAGTCTCTCAGTGTGAGCACAGCACATGCCGTGAGCTCTGGAATGTGTATCTGGGAGACAGTCTGTCACTCAGCGAACTGTGGCTGCTCTGTAATCACTGTGTTTCAGCAGCATTATATTTAATAAGCGCATCAGCCTGGTGGCCTCTCTGCCGAGCCATTACAGACCCATTTATGAGGGGGCCAGACAGGCCCAGACCGGCCCAGACAGGGCCCAGTGACGACACTGCTGTTCAGACTGTACTGTGAGAGTGACTCAGAGGGTGTGTTTTTTAGTTAGAAGGGACAGGTGTTGATTCAGAGGCAGAAAAATGTGTTGATGTAAAGACTGAGCATGATCTGAGCTTTGCACTGTTAAGCACATTTCTGAGGATGCCGTTTTATTATTTTTAACTACAAATTCTATTAAGTAACAATACGCCAAGTTTCTCAGTTCAGTGTCTACCCTGCCAATCATTAAGGGTAATGGGAGGGCTTTCAGAAAGTTGACTGCAATTAAGGAGTTAATTATTCCCACAAGGCATTGCTCCACGAGAAAGCCAGTGCAGTCAGATGGCAGCAGATGCGGAGTACTCAGGGAGAGCCATGGTGCTGCAGCTAGCTAAAGTGAGAGCTCTGCAGGACGCTGCAGTTTGACTCAGACACTGAGTTGACAAAGTGACCTCACCAAGTGTCACAGCCTCCTTCCCATGTAAGCAAGTGTAAAGTCCTCAGTTTCCATGGTCAGTGTGGGGTACGCAGTTTCCACGAGAGTCCCGTGGTCAGCGTGGGGTGCGCAGTTTCCACGAGAGTCCCGTGGTCAGTGTGGGGTACGCAGTTTCCACGAGAGTCCCGTGGTCAGTGTGGGGTACGCAGCTCCCACGACAGTCCCGTGGTCAGTGTGGGGTACGCAGCTCCCACGAGAGTCCCGTGGTCAGCGTGGGGTGTGCAGTTTCCACGAGAGTCCCGTGGTCAGTGTGGGGTACGCAGCTCCCACGACAGTCCCGTGGTCAGTGTGGGGTACGCAGTTTCCACGAGAGTCCCGTGGTCAGTGTGGGGTGCGCAGCTCCCAGGCCTTGCATGTGCTGAGATGTGGGTTGAGAGTGCTGGCTTCAGCTGGGCTGTGGCTGCTCTAAAGTGCTGCTTTCGTTCAGCTGCTGTGATGCTGCTGATTAACTCAGACTGAAGAAGTGAGCAGCCTCTGGATCAGTATGTAACAGCAAGGTCCATCTGCTCGCTGCGGGATAATCCGCTCAGCGACACGGCTACAGGGTGACACTTGGCTGTTCATGGAAAATCAGATTGATTGGGTGCTCTGTGGCTCCACAAGGAAAAGGCATTTCCAAGCCAAACCCAGCACAGTTAGTATTCAGACATGTTTCTAGCCAGCATTATCGTATGTTTCTCAAAACGTGTCAATATTTTTAAAAGCAAACGGTTTTTATTTTAATTTTCACACAATTGATATATTTGGAGTCTTTTACTCCAGTTGGCTATCTCTTAAGTTGAGTAAATTGACAAAATGTCTGCTGCCTGATTGCTCATGAAATATAAAGGATAAAGCCAGAAAAAATATTCACTATTAATATACAGCATGTGCATATATTATATCTACATAATTATTCCTCTTTTGGGACAATCCTTGCAGCAGGTATCACACAGTGTCAGCCGTGTGCACAGTGGAGATGAGGAGTTATTAACCATGTGCAGTTAGGAAGGGAGATCAGACTCTGTGCAGTCATTGCCGGGCTGTTCCATGCTGCTGTATGGGCAGTAAGGGACTCCCTGGCTCAGTGAGCCTTTTTATGGGCTGGCTGCAGGGGTTACCCTGTGGACTGCCAGTCTCACTCAGATGGGCTTTTCCAGGAATCGGCCCAAAGAACACTCTAATCAGACATCTCTGTGGGCATCACTACTGATTACACTCATACAAAGTCCCTGCGTAAGTTAGTTATTATACAGATCACAAGTTGTATGGCTTTGCATCTTAAATCAGCTGAGGCAGCTTGTTCTACAGAGTGGGAGTCACTAGCTGTTTAATAAACCATTAAGAATGGACTTTATTACAATTTTAGTTGACAGTTTTAAATGGAGGTTCAATAAAAGCAGAACATTTGACCATTTTCATGACTTCTCAGGGTGAAAAGATTTTCTTATGTCATTGAAAGCCATCAAATTCATTTCGTACCCTTTCTGTGTAGCTGGAGTTTTCAGATTCAGAAATTAGACTAGATTAGTTGAAGTGTCCTGCTCACTTGCAGGGTTGCTTTAGTGCCTGTAGGCTGACTTTTCCATGGAGACATTTGGCAGGCTTTGGATGCATGTTATCTGTGTGTCTGTGTGCCTGTGTGCGCAAGACTGGGGGTGGTTTTAAATCAGTAAAACAGCGGCTCACTGACCCATTCAGATGCTGCTGCCTGGCTGCTTTAGAACTGATGAAGCTGCTCTCACAGGGCATGAAGGCCATTAGTGTGGCTAATATGAGAAACAGGAAGGACGTAAGTTCACATGCAAGGACCTCGCCAGCCGTCACAATGATGTGTCACAGAAAACAGAATTATGATAATGATCAGGGTGTTTATTTACATTCAACATTTAGATTTCACTGTAGAAACTTTTGGGCAGGATAAGCTCCTTAGGATAGAGCATCTTGCAGGCAGGACGTCCAGTGAGACAGGAGAATGAAAACAGAGCAAAGCAAAGTGAATGTGGTGAAACACTGTCAGCAACAGGCTCTGCCCCCCAGACAGCCTTTCCCCTCAGCTCCCGCAGAGTACTGCAGTGCTGCAGCTGCTACAGAGCTCTTTCCTTTATTATTATTATATTATATATATATATATTATATCATTATTCAGGTCACATGCAGATAGAACAGACAGGAACACATCTTGTACCTGACATTTCCTGCCTAGTACAGCACAGAGGGCCTGTGGTGGAGCCTGGGCCTCTCCACCAGTGTAGCTCCAAACCGGGGCTCGCTGCTCTGCGTGGCACTGCAGTGTCCTGCTGCTGCTGCTGCTGCGTCCTCCTGGAAGTCCCCTCTGCAAGGCTGTAGGCAGCACCCACACAGGCCCTCAGACACTGAGAGGTGAAAGGCAGTGTTTGGCAGTGCAGAATTTGCACACTGATTGGCAGAGCTCAGTGCACATTCTTCAGCTTCTGTTTGGTGGACAGCCAGAGGCAGGGACAGAAGGTCAGACCTTCCTCTGTGTGTCATTAGGCCTGATACGGAGCCTGTAATTTGGGCACAGATGAACAGCAGCGCTAGAAATTACCGTATTTATCTTCAAAACCATTACATTCATTTAGAGATTTATCTGAATTCAGAGCGAGGGTATTGAGCTGCACGCAGTGTAGGTGTCACTTTCTCCTCAGTTCCATATTTAAGCTGTTTGAAGGCTAATGTTAGGGCTGATCAATTCAAATGTAATTCAAATTCAAATGTAAATTAAACTCTATTTATAATAGGGCTAGACGAACAGCAGCATAGATATAGAAGTAATGTAAGATAATCTTTTAATTAGCAGTAATGCAGCCGGCTGACTGAGCTGCCGCTGGGTGCTGGTTTGAACCCGGTGGTCCTGCCGGAGTGAGGGTGCATGCATGGGGGTTATGACGAGCAGGGTTCAGGGGTTCAGGTTTTACGCTCCACGGGCCTGTGACTCAGGAAACATGGGCTTCACCCCTCCTCTCTGCTCAGTGTGAAAGCGCCGTGATATCGATCGATCACGTCCGACACACAGGCCTCATCCTCCCGGGGGACCCCTGTGTCAGAACCCATCAATACGCCGCCGCATCGCGCCTCTGAGGCCGGACAGGGGAGCCAGCAGCAGGACATTAGCTTCCACCCAGAACAGGACGCTCTCGTCCCTGTCTCTCACCGACGGTCGTTACAGTTCTGCATGGCTTTCCTTCAGGTGCACAGGCTCATGTGTGCCTCTCCGAGCCTGCGGGAGAGACGCCCGCTGGGAACGCTGCAAAGCAATTTCCGTCTAATCAAATTCGCCGCAAAGCCTCTGATATCAGAGCGCCGTATTACTGGTGCTGTTCGTCATGCTCACAGCAGCCTGTTTTTATTGCCTTTTCAGTGAGGACGCATGAGGAAGAGCTGTAATTAAAGTTCAAATGAGACTCTGCGCTTTCTTCTTTTACATCACAATGAAGACATCTTTAAAATGCCACTCAGAGCCAGCCCCAGGGCTGTGTGTCTGCATTGGAGCTCTGACATTACTCATAGTGATATTCCACATGGAAATCAACAACAGCTACTTTTCAGCAATGATTTCACCACTGTTGATTTTTTAAACTATAGTTTGGGTTTGACTTTTTTTTCTATCCTTAAATTGTGATTTATTGGGGTTACAAGGCAGGTTTTCTCATGGCCATTCTCTGAGATTATCTTGCAAACAGAAGTGAACTTTCAAAGATTATTGGTTTATTTTAGCTCTATATCATACATGTCGTTTCAATTTCAGACCATTTAACAAAGATCTCACAGCACCTGTCTGAGGTGAAGTACACCGTTAATTCTGGCGTGATATGGTTAGTCAGGGTCTGAAGCTGGCACATGAGATGGGAAACTGTGATGCTTTTAGCAGAATTCCTGTCTAGAGAAGTAATGACCACCTTCTCAGCTCAGAGACCTGACTCTGAGTGCGTGTGTGTGTGTGTGTGTGTGTGTGTACATGTTTGTGAGTTTGTATAAATGTGTCTGTGTGTGTGTGTGTGTGCATGTGCATATGTGTGTGTGTGTGTGTGTGTGTGTACGTTTGTGAGTTTGTATACGTGTGTGTCTGTGTGTGTGTGTGTGTGTGTATATGTTTGTGAGTTTGTATAAATGTGTGTCTGTGTGTGTGTGTGTGTGTGTGCATGTGCATATGTGTGTGTGTGTGTGTGTGTGTGTGTGTACGTTTGTGAGTTTGTATACGTGTGTGTCTGTGTGTGTGTGTGTGTGTGTGTATATGTTTGTGAGTTTGTATAAATGTGTCTGTGTGTGTGTGTGTGTGCATGTGCATATGTGTGTGTGTGTGTGTGTGTGTGTGTGTGTGTGTGTACGTTTGTGAGTTTGTATACGTGTGTGTCTGTGTGTGTGTGTGTGTGTGTGCATGTGCATATGTGTGTGAGTTTGTATAAATGTGTCTGTGTGTGTGTGTGTGCATGTGCATATGTGTGTGTGTGTGTGTGTGTGTATGTTTGTGAGTTTGTATACGTGTGTGTGTGTGTGTGTGTGTGTGTGTGTGCGTGTGTGCGTGTGTGCGTGAGTGTGTGTCCATTATTACCGCCTCTGTCCTATATGTAGCAGCTGACCTCCACACACATGCTTGCAGGTGTTTTGAGACGGTTCTGTAGGTCTGTATTTTTCTCATGCAGGGCAGATGCATTCCCTAACTCTACACAAACAGGGCAAATACAAAGCGGCTGAGGGGTATTGATCCAGACCAAGACAAATGCATCATTAGGGAACACCCACACACACACATACACACACACAGACGCACACACACACAGACGCACGCACACACACACACACACACACACACACATACACACACACACAGACGCGCACACACACACAGACGCGCACACACACGCACACACACACACTCACACGCACACACACACGCACGCGCACACACACGCACGCTCGCACACACACACACACACACTCACACACACACACACGCACACACACACACACACAGTCTCTCTCCCACGTCTCAATGCTTCCCTGGGAATGTGATGAAGCGTCTTTGCCTCAGCAGCTGGTCAAGGTCACCTGATAATGAGAGAGATTGTGAATGGAGGGCAGCAGCCTCCGCTAATGGGATTTATGACCCTGAGCCCAGCCCCCCCACCTCTGTCAGCCAATAAGGTGATTTATAGCCTGAACAGGTGGCCAATACCAGCAGATAGCGGCCAAGTTCACACTTTATCACAGTGGTCAACTCATTGCCACAAATGAGTGCGGCCAGAGATGCAGCTGTGTGGAATATTTACACTCCTGACGCCGTGGGCAGTGAAGATTAGCAGGCTGGTGAGCTGGGGCACAGTTCAGCGCTGTCCAGCACGGGCGTATTTCTGCCTGCCACCCGAGGGAGGCCTGTCCCCTGCCACAGGCCCTGAGAGGACTGTGTTTTCTGCAGAGAGGCCAGCAGCTTTTTGTTTTCATGGCCGCAGATTCATACATAATTCTCATTTGCAATCTAATGATATGTCTGCTGTTAAACAAAGGACCTATAGGGCTATAGCCCTGCATCCAATTCAAATGGACAGACCAATTGTATTCCACACTCAAAGATAATATTTTTAACAAGCATAGTGTGAGCTTTGCCATTATGCAGGGATAGAACCAGGACCAGACAGGTTGCAAGAATCTAAATGCACCCTTCTTCAGAGAGCATGCCCCCTCTGGGTGCTCTGGCCCCGGGGACTGGAGTGGAGGGTCAGAGCCTTTCTGCACTGGATATAAGGATGTCCACCGCACTTATGTTCTCTCACACCGGGGGCTAAATGGTAGGAAGAGAAGGGACTTTCTGCCAGGACCAGTTCACCACCAGAGACAGAGAAACAGGACCGAGTACAAAACCAGAGCCTCACGGCGTTCAGCAGAGCCCACACCGTCTGAGAGGGAGGTCATTCCTGTAGCAGGATACTTTGTAGGCACAGCTCATTGGTCTGCAGTCCTGAAAATGACCCCGTTTTATTGGCCAGCATGAGGACAGCAAAGCCTTTTAAAACCACTTTCAGAATACAGAGTGTTTGAGAGCCGCAGATCTGCAGAGGGCTTCTGCTGCAGGCTAACCGCAAGCACACCGAGCACAGCTGAAAAGCTGAAACTGACAGAACTCTGCTCAGCATGTCAGCAACTCTGCTCAGCATGTCAGCAGTGGGAAAAAAGCAAATAAAAACATTTGCAAAGGAATCCAAGTTCAGTTATGTGTGTCCTGTAACTGAATTAACTGTTATTTTTAAATTGCCAAAGGATGCGTATTAGTTGATGCTGAGGGGCAGGGTGGATGTGCAGGGGGCAGCTGGATGTGCAGGGGGCAGGGTGGATGTGCAGGGGGCAGGGTGGATGATGCTGAGGGGCAGGGTGGATGTGCAGGGGGCAGGGTGGATGATGCTGAGGGGCAGGGTGGATGATGCTGAGGGGCAGGGTGGATGTGCAGGGGGCAGGGTGGATGATGCTGAGGGGCAGGGTGGATGTGCAGGGGGCAGGGTGGATGATGCTGAGGGGCAGGGTGGATGATGCTGAGGGGCAGGGTGGATGATGCTGAGGGGCAGGGTGGATGTGCAGGGGGCAGGGTGGATGATGCTGAGGGGCAGGGTGGATGATGCTGAGGGGCAGGGTGGATGTGCAGGGGGCAGGGTGGATGTGCAGGGGGCAGGGTGGATGATGCTGAGGGGCAGGGTGGATGTGCAGGGGGCAGGGTGGATGATGCTGAGGGGCAGGGTGGATGATGCTGAGGGGCAGGGTGGATGATGCTGAGGGGTGCCCCCTCTGTGTAGGTCCGTGCTGTGGGGAGCCAGGTCTCCGCCTCAGGCAGCTCTTTAACAATCAGAGGGAGCAGACAGCCAGAGCATCACTCACTGTTTTCATTCAACAAATGCTAACCACTGGGTGAAGTTAACCGTGAGGCAAATTCAAAGCAAATGTAACATGATCACACACAGGCAGGACAATAAAGCTGCACTTAAATTCACCACTCAAGCGTCAGACGTTGCATTGATAAATGGGTTTGTCCTCTGCTGTTTCCCTTTCCCCTGGGTTTTCCCCAGCTGCCTCTGGGTTTCCTGGTTCACTTCCCTGTGGAGCTGTCCAGGGCTTTGTGACAAGACCAGTATAAAAATGCATGGTAACACACAATGCTTTTAAGAGTGATAGACTTATCAATGGATCTTGGTCATATTTAAGATCAGAATCTTCAGCAGAATCATCATCAAAGACATCTTTTCAAGTGTTGCATGAGAAGTATGAAAATCTCTGTCCACAAACCAGTCCAGTTTTAGCATATCTCATCATTTTAGTGCTGCTGCTGTAGCTGATTTGTTTTCTATTATCAAAGTGTAATTTTTTCTCTCTTATTCCCACATCCTGTAATATCTGCTGTGCTGCCAGCATTTTCTGTGTAATTGTACTCTGTGAGTTGCTTTATGACAATTCCCCTGTTAGGACCTCTATATTATATAACATTTGATGAAAAGTTGAAGCAGTTGAGTAAGCAGTCTGTTCTGGCAGCACTTCATATAAAGCAGTAGAGCTGTGAGTGAGACGGGCTGGCAGCCCTCCGAGCCCTGATGTCTTTGCTTTTCAGGGTGTACCTATGTGCTCACGTCCTGTCAATGTGTACAGCTCCGTCTGAGAGAGGAGCGTGTGTGGAAGAGCGTTCTGTCTGCTGAGACTGCGTTCTGTCTGACTGCAGGTACTGCTGTGCGGGAGGGGAGGTGCAGCCACACCCTGTGGGCGGAGCTGAGGCTGAGCAGGAAGTCAGGTATTTAAAAGGTAAAGCACAGAGAGATCCCTCCCATATCGGAATACCTCTACATATAGCACAGCGCTCATTTATCCCAGCAAAGAAGTGCTACAAAACACAACAGGACAGATACATTTCTGTCGACTGGGAGCAATGTTGGAGCACTCAGGTCTGCAGTATTACATTTTCTTAATTCACTTTCCATTCACCACAGTTTTTTTCACACACAGCAGACACAGTCATTTGGAGGTTTTTGAAAAAGGCACAACAAGCCAGCTTCTCCTTGAGCAGTTTGGAAAGCTACCAAAATGAATGAATGAAATTTTGTCAAGCACCATATCTTTCCTGCCATTTCTACAAGTACCAAAATCAAGAAGAGATTTTTTTCTTAGTTTTTGTCAGAAATGAGTTTTGTTAGTTGCACATTTGTGGGATGTATATTGAAAGAACAGAAGGAGCACTGTTGTAGCGGCTCTGAGTACTTTGCTGGCCTTTTCACCTTGGAGTAATGAATTGTTACTCAGAGCTGCTCGGCAGTGAACTGTTCAGTTATGAGTGAGTGAGTGAGAGAGCATTTCTAGAGTAGCTTCCTCTAGTTTTAGTCAGAGAGGTTTAAAGAAGCGTTGTGCTCCTG
>NC_050607.1:802070-949570 GCF_013368585.1 Megalops cyprinoides | reverse complement strand
TGACATGGCATTTACCCAGAGTCCCATTCACCAGCAGCAGCGGCAGCGCTCTCTTCACACCCGGGAGAGTGAGAGTTTTTGACCTTGCACAATAGGGCCGCTCAAAGCTCCTTAGTGGCAGTGGTCAGAATGAGAGATACTGAAGGCAAATTATGGAAAGATGCACAGACAGTGCTGAGAGCTGCTCAGGGAAAATCACTTTTGCCCCTGGCATCATGCTGCACAAAATGTTGAGCTCCTTCTTTTAAAGGAGTGAAGTCCATCCTTTAGGGAAAATTTATCTTTCTTTTCCCTTCAGTTTCTGTTTCCCTGTATAGGTTTATTTTGTGTGAGGATTTTATGATTCCTTAGGAGCTCCTGAGTAGCTCGGTGGATAAGACGCTCACTTTGAGTGCAAGCTGAGCTCTCTGGCCCGGGTTTGTTCCCAGTCATGTCATCAGTGGATGATGACCAGGAGCCCTCGGTGGTACACAGATTGGCTTTGTTGCCCCGGGGATGACAGTGGATGCGTCAGCAGGGGCTGCGTTTCGTCAGGCACCTCCGAGCTGCTCGGGTGACATCAGCAGAGTAGCGCCTCTCCTCCAATCAGTGTTCCTCTGTGGTGCATCGTGTGATTGGCCGTGTGTAAAACACCCGCTGGCTGCGTGTGGGTGTGTGTGCAGGTGCAGTGGCTGTCGGGTGAGACGAGCTTCGTTTGACAAATCCGCTGGGGGTCAGGGGGAGGAAGCAGAAAGAAAAGAGTAAAAAGCCTTCACTGATCCTTTGACCCTGCCAGTCACCCAGCTGGAAGTATGTGATGATGATGTTTTAAAGGACTGTAAGGGATATGACATTACTTCTTCACTTACTTTCTCCTGGGGAATTAAAAAGTCTTTAATATTATATTATCTATTTCACTTATTTATTCTCATTGTTGTAAACGTGTCCGTCTCTGAGACATTAACTATTCACAGACTGAAGGTTAATTCATCTGCATGTGGCTGTTCGAGTTGAATGAGCTCATTGAGTTATGCTTTCAGCATGTTGCGTACCGGGTGTTAAAGAGTGGGCTGAAGTTAAGTATCGTTAGTGCTAATTCATCACAGGGAAATCGCGCTCTTTCGCAACTGAACGTGGGCTGATCTGATCTCAGCCTGATAGCTGGCATCTCAGTGATTGCAAATAACATTGACCTCCAGACAGGTTTCCAAGGGGGGTCTTGTTAACGGATCTGCCCGGAAGAGGAGGCAGGTGCGCAGATGAAGTGCTTCCCGCCATGTAAAGCGCTGCTTTGGAGGAGCCAGATGGTCGGGCCGCCCTTGTGGTTGACCGCACTGAACCTGTGATTAATGCTGTAGCCAGAACGGGCGGAAAATTCGGTGCGTGTGACTCAGCCTGGGCCGGCCGGTTGTGCCAGAATGCGTTTTACCTCCATGCCTCTGACTCATTCTCACCGTCCTCGCTGGGTAAGAAGGCCTTCGTCATCAGTCCTAATCAGCCATCCCTACCTCGGACACAGAAATGTGCTGTGTCTCATTTGTCAGTGTCTGAGAGTAATTTTTGATCATCTCTGACTCTCCATAGTTACTCAGGTGCATGTGCATGTGTGGCGGTCTCTGCAGCTACCACGCGGTCCCTGCCGTCCTCACACTCTGCGGTGTGCATGTGTGGCGGTCTCTGCAGCTACCACGCGGTCCCTGCCGTCCTCACACTCTGCGGTGTGCATGTGTGGCGGTCTCTGCAGCTACCACGCGGTCCCTGCCGTCCTCACACTCTGCGGTGTGCATGTGTGGCGGTCTCTGCAGCTACCACGCGGTCCCTGCCGTCCTCACACTCTGCGGTGTGCAGCTTTACGTGCTCTGTGGTAAGCACACGCTAAATGACCTGTCTCCCAGGGAACTGCCTTGGCTTACATTGTGTTTCTTTTTCATTGCAATTTTCACATAGAAATTATCATTTGAAAAGCTATTTTTGGAAATGTAAACCAATTTTCTGTAATGCTTTGGAATATGTTGCAGTCATAATTCATCAAGCCTTAATAACTGCATTACACATCATTAAAATTACATTGTTCATGTTTAGTCCAACATAAATAAATATTAATAAATGTCATTAAGCACACATTTAGTTTTACACAAGGTTGCTGGTAATGTTGTATATGTGGTCATGCCAGGAGTGCATGTCAAGAATAACTGGCTTATTCCATGTCACCCGGGTCAAAGAACAGGATGATTATGCCTCCTGAGGTATAAAGCCAGGACTGTCTCTCACTCAGCCGTGTCTCCCGCTGACACGGGGGGAGGGTGTACGTTACCCATGACTAGCCAGGATGAATGTGTATAAGCTTTCAAGGGTTTGATTGTGTGACGTTGGCAATATGAAGCCATTTTTCAAAGATGTGCCTGTTTATCCGAACGCACAACCTGTGGTCAGGAATCTGAAGGCAGTGTGAGTGAAGACCATGCGGTGGATCTTCTCTAAATCAGCTACACTCTGTTTGGGAAAGTGGCCCTAAGCCACTATCCATTCTGCTTTCCTCCTCCCTCTGTTTGCTCAGTGAAAACATCCAGGAAATGTCCTTAAATAAAGCGCGGTCCCCTCAGGAGCTCCTGTGCTTCAGGCATGCTGGGATACCTCTCCGTGGCCTGGAGGCTCCCCAGTGTGCTGCTCACAGCACACAGATTAGCAATAGGGAGAGGAGCTGCCTCGCACCACTGGGGTAATTGGCTTTGTAATGGTGAAATGCCTTTCTGACACTTCTGCGATCGTCATGGAGACAGTCAGAAGAACATTGCGTTGCATTAGAGCTTCATCCGCTCTGGATCACATCTCAGATCATTCTTGCTCTAATGAGGAGGGAGGTGTGTCTGTGACCCGAATTTGAGATTTGAGATTGAGCCAGCTGCCGGAACGCAAACACATATTCTTATTTACGTTTTGGTTGGCTGGAAGTCTGCCTCATATTTCATAATTGTCGGTTCCTGCACACTGCTGTTCTGCTCGGTGGCCTCTGTGATGTTGTCTGTGTCAGGATGATGGTGTATAATTATCCCATCATGCTGATGGTGACGGAGAGTGATAATCAATTTTTCTGAGCAACATGCATTTCCTTGGAACCTGATCATTCATGATTCACATTAATTTGTTACAGTGCTGAATCTATTCAGATGCAGACCCCAGGGCTGAAACATTCCTAATGTATGGAATGGTAGACCAGCACAGATCAGGGAGACCAGACTGCAAAGTGAGATTCCCCTGCTACTGGTCTGTCTGCTGGCCAGGCTACTTAACTGAAGTCATTGGGTGAGGAACATTTTAACAATTGTGTCAATTCACATTTTCCAGTGGAGACAATTGCTAGTCTATGGGGTGAATATATAAGATGAAATATCTGAGATAATACTGAATGTAGGAGACAAAAAATACAATTATACTGTCCATAGTCTTTTGTTGAAAACAATGTTCGTTATTAATCTGGATTAATCCTGGCAAGAAGGGTTACACTGAGACAAACTGGATATTGGAATTGGATATTGGAATTGGATATCGGAATTGGATATTGGAATTGGATATTGGAATTGGATATTGGAATTGGATATTAGACACCACCTCAGAACAAATTGTTCTGTTCATCATATTGTTCAATATCTCATCTGTGCTGGTTAGTGGCACAGATGCATGAATGCATATGATTTGTCTCTTGCAATACTGATAATGTAAGTGAGATAGATGCTCGTGTGTGCTGACTCTGTCTCTCACACCCTCAGCTCCACAGAGCACTTTCCCTGCTGTGTGTGAACACATTGTGTTTGCCATGGTCAGGCCTCACTGTGACCTTTCACCCCTGCGGTAGAGACAGGAAGCCCTGATCGTCCTGCTGGTTGCTCTGTGTCACTGTAGAGCCCCACATGACCGCCATCCTCACGGGGCAGAGTTGCAGCGGATGCCCTCACCTCTGCTTGGCCTCATGTTGATGTGGGCAGCTGATCACTAGCTGCTGCTGTTCAGGGGACTTTCAGCCTGTTCATTTTTACAGCTCTTACCTACACAATTAAGACTTCAGCATCCTCTCCATATTTTTTGGACCTTGATCCCACAAAACTTGATCAGAGCGGTGTCCTATTCTGTGCCAGACTATTCATCTAAGAAACATAGCAAAACTAAGACGCGCGTCGTCTCTGCGAGATGGAAAAAAATGAGTCCATTTCTCTATCTCCTCCAGTCTGGATGATTGCCTCACTGCTCGACCAGCAAAACAATATAGCGCAATATAACACCTGTCCCCTCCAGCTCCACATTAATAATGATACATTTTGCTGCTGTTCTGCAAAGCACTGAATGGGCGATCCCCATCATATCAGAATGAACTTTTTATGCTGCATAATCCCGCTGAACCCTCACGCTCTCAGGCAGCTGGCTACCTGCTCCTCCCAAAAACTTCACAAGTTAAAACAGACACAGGGTTTGGACACTGAGCCCTGGCAGTTTTGATTGACTTGCCTCATCATGTGTGGGACTCAGACAAACAGTATGTACTGTACGTGAATATCGCAGTATCATCTCATTGCAACACCATCCTCAACAAGATTCCTTATTGGAGCAGAAGCATTATTTGATACTACGTACAGTGGAAGCCCTGGACCAAACCACTGCAGCGGGTAATTGGTGTCATTAGGCTCTTCAGTCTGTTGTTTTGTCATGCACTTAACCTTTGACACTGTGTGCACTGTGGTTTACATGGCCCTCCTTCTGAGTGCTGTCTGTGTGTTAGTGTGGCAACCTGCATCATCCCTTTGCCTCACCCTGTGTGTGTGACACTGTGTGTCTGTGAGTGTGGAACACTCTGTGTGTGTTACTGTGTGTCTGTGAGTGTGGAACACTCTGTGAGTGTTACTGTGTGTCTGTGAGTGTGGAACACTCTGTGTGTGTTACTGTGTGTCTGTGAGTGTGGAACACTCTGTGTGTGTTACTGTGTGTCTGTGAGTGTGGAACACTCTGTGAGTGTTACTGTGTGTCTGTGAGTGTGGCACTCTGTGTGTGTGACACTGTGTGTCTGTGTGTGACACTGTGTGTCTGTGAGTGTGGAACACTCTGTGTGTGTTACTGTGTGTCTGTGAGTGTTACTGTGTGTCTGTGAGTGTGGAACACTCTGTGTGTGACACTGTGTGTCTGTGAGTGTGGAACACTCTGTGTGTGTTACTGTGTGTCTGTGAGTGTGGAACACTCTGTATGTGACACTGTGTGTCTGTGAGTGTGGAACACTCTGTGTGTGTTACTGTGTGTCTGTGAGTGTGGAACACTCTGTGTGTGACACTGTGTGTCTGTGAGTGTGGCACACTCTGTGAGTGTTACTGTGTGTCTGTGAGTGAGAATAGTGCCGAATGCTGCTTCCTACTCTCACTGTTTCTCCCCCGTCTCTCCCTCATGATAAGGCTGCACTGAGACTATGTGAGCAGTAGGGGGTGCTGGTGCGGTGATTGGCAGAGAGGACTTTGCTGTTCCAGAAGCTCATGACAGGGGGTCAACACTAGATGGAGCAGCTCAGGGAGGCCAGCTAGATTGCCCAGGGCTAACATTTACTTCCAGGAGGTCATTCAGTGGAAGCTCTTATCTAGCACCGACCAGTTACACACAGAAGCCCAGCGCAGATGGGGTTTCTTCAGGAGGGGTCTGTGTGTACACATCCTGTCCCCGTACTGTCGCTATACTTGCTGTATGCACTTTTGTAAGTCACTTTGGATAAAAGCGTCTGCTAAATAAATAAATGTAAATGTAAATGTGTGCTCAGCAGTGCTGTCCTAGTGGCATTGGTGTGAAGTTAGCCCAGTGAAGTCCCTTTTTTAAATCAAATGCAGGGATGCAAACTTGTCACCTTTCGGTGAAAATCACCGTTTTGAATCCAAAATAGGTCATTTGTGTGATTTGTGTAGATCCAATGAGTTTTTGAAATTGCATGCCTTAAGTTAAGAATCTGTTACAGTAGCGTTATGATAGGCTGCGTGACTGATCAGAAGGGAGAAACAAATACAGTGGAGTCTGGGGTCTATCGATAGGTGTGATGGATCCCTTCTGAGACCCATCCTCCGCTCAGCTTATTGCCTTTCTGCAGCTGGGAATGAGCCTGTACGGCCTGGGGCAGATACTGTCTCAGACAGACTCACAGAGCGCGCGAATCCCTCAGGGCACTGTGGTTTCTCCTTGCTGTGGCACTTCACAGATGGCTACAGAGAGCTGCGTGGCTGCTTTCAGCTTTTGAAGTATGAGAGCCAGCAGAGCACAGAGCTTCTGCTCAGGCAGGTTAATGAGGAGCAGCGTGGCGGAGCACAGAGCTTTCTGCTCAGGCAGGTTAATGAGGAGCAGCGTGGGGGAGCACAGAGCTTCCGCTCAGGCAGGTTAATGAGGAGCAGCGTGGGGGAGCACAGAGCTTCCGCTCAGGCAGGTTAATGAGGAGCAGCGTGGGGGAGCACAGAGCTTCTGCTCAGGCAGGTTAATGAGGAGTAGCGTGGGGGAGCTTAATGTGCTCATTTTCATGGGTGTCCTCTCCTCTGCCAGTCAACATCTGCCTTCTCCTGACTCTGCCACTTGATGGCGCTGTTGGAGACAGAGCTGCAGTGTCCAAGGACTGTTACACCCCCCCCCAACAGCGTAGGGACACTGGACATCTGGGGGCGGGGCATTTTTTTCAGTATTCAGGCAGACATGTGAAATGTTAAATTCTCTGAAATTGCATCATTAAACTTGCATAAGTTCATTTGCATACACAGCAGGGGGAGTGAGTGTGAGCCATGCACATTTATCAGTGCCTGCACCCAGACACACGCTGGTGTGCAGGCAGGTGAGCGGCCTCCTCATTCAGCAGCTTTTTATGAAATACATAGCCCCGAAATATTACGGGACCAGCCATGATTTCTGTAATCCATCCAAGGAATGAGTGTGTAGATGACTGGGCTGTCCCAAAATACGCATTTCTGTATGGATTTCTATCAAACCATCCTTCAATCAACCAAAAAAGTACTAATTTGATAAAATTTTAATGTACAACAACAAAGTATAATGACAGAGTTTGATATTCCCCCTTAGCTAAAAACTGGAAAATGCAGGGCCAGTTTGGGTGAAGGGAAAATGCCTCCTGACAGCAGGAAAATTTGGGAGAGAAATGCCACTGGAAAACAGTGGGAAATATGGGCTGCATGAAGTCTTAACTAATCTCATCTGTCCTCCTGGGCTCTCCTCTCTCTCTCCCAGGTCAGTCTGTGATGAAGTGCTGCTGGAGGCTGTCCCATCCCAAAGCTCCAGCAGGGGGCGGTGTGCGAGCCCTACCTCCATCCATGGCTGGAGTCACACAGGGTGAGAGGGGACAGGTGGAACACTTGTTGTTCCCAATTCCGTGTTGACTGACTGTGTCTCTGTCACCCTGTCATGCTCAGAAACGCCCTCAACCCCCCCACCGCTTAAACATATGTCCCATCCACCCACAGGCAGCCGTCCGCCAGCCTCTGGCTGCCATAGAAACACCTCCACTGCTCTGTGTGCACTCTGTATCTCCAGCTTAGTCTCTCTCTCCGTCTGCCCATCCTCCACCTCCGTTTGTCACTCTCCATGCCCACCCCCCACCCCTCCCTCTGAGCTCCCAGGTGAGCGGCCGCTGGATGGCTGCCGTACCCCACTCTCCCCTCCTGCTCCCGCGTGTCTCCCGGTGTGTCCTATGGCTTTTTATTCCTATGTGATGGTAGACCTGGGCTCATGTAGGGGTAGAAGCCACTAAACACACGGTGAGAGGTCAACGTGAATGGGGCCGGCATGGCTCAGTGACCCGCATCACATGACGAGGGTGGATGGGGGCAGGCTTGTGAACCGTACAGAACATGTCAGTCTATGGTAAACCACTTGTTGATGCTGCTCCAAACAGACTTGTTCAAACCCCTGTGAAATGTAGGGGTATGGATGTGTTTAGCCTTCACTCTTACCTGTATTCCTCTTCACCTCCCCAGAGAGGAGGTGTTTTCCCCCGCCCAGTGCATTTCCTCTCTGCCTCTCTGTCTTCAGTGGTTCACTGGACATTTCCATAGTAAACACCTACGGGCACTCACCAGATACCAGTTCAGCAGTAAAAATGATAAGGCAGTGAATTAATGAAACTGGAAAGTTGAACATATCATTTTAGAGAAAGCTGATTACAGTTCAAGTGCATCTTAGTGCAGTGAAACACACAAGAAACATCTGCAATGTCAGTGTGTGAGGGCAGAGGCCTGATTGGTAAGGCCCGTGTGTCGGTGTGATGGGTTTGCTGAGAGTGAGGGCTGTGTGGAAGGGCCCGTGTGTCGGTGTGATGGGTTTGCTGAGAGTGAGGGCTGTGTGGAAGGGCCCGTGTGTCGGTGTGATGGGTTTGCTGAGAGTGAGGGCTGTGTGGAAGGGCCCGTGTGTCGGTGTGATGGGTTTGCTGAGAGTGAGTGCTGTGTGGAAGGGTCCGTGTGTCGGTGTGATGGGTTCCTGAGAGTGAGGGCTGTGTGGAAGGACCTGTGTGTCGGTGTGATGAGTTTGCTGAGAGTGAGGCCTGTGTGGACTGACTTTGGAACTGTCTCACTATTAGAAGCTGTATAAAGCTCCAGCTTCTCCCCCGCTTTCCTCTGTTTCCCGGTGGTATTAAAAATCCTCACTTACGTTGCTGACAATTTTTTGTATTTAAGAAAATAAAGCAATAAAGCACTCAATACAATTTAAAACCTCAATACAATAAAACACTCAGCGTTCTCTTTGTTTCTTGGTCTCTGTTGGTTTGAGTCCAATATTCATGCACAAATGCATTCATCTAAACTCAGTGACTGAATCATACAGGAGGATCTGCTGCTACACCACACGCATGCGTGCCTCATGCACACACTGCCTCTTTCTGTGTGTCAGGTAACATGGACTACACTGTTAGCTGTAGGTGGTGATGATATTGCAGTGTGATATTGCTATCAATAATTGGAGCGTCACAGTGGTTTTTACAGCCAGCGATTTACATGAGTATATGAGCAGTCTGGCATATTTGCACACTTCAACCATTTTTTGTTTTGTATACATAAACATATACATATGCATATATATATATATATGGTCTATGTATGGTCATATATATATATATATATATATATATATATATATATATTCTGATCTGAGTTTCATCTTTGGTGAATGCTGTTGCTCTATGGAATGTTAAAACTCTGCACATACATAAAACATACGAGGTGCACATCACTTAATCATTTTCATTTTGTACAAAATTATTCTGAAGACCTGCAACACCCTCAGTGTCAGTGCAATTTCAGAAATTCATTGCAAAACATGCAATATGCACGATTATGCAAAAAACAGAAATGACCAACCTGACCTTGAAAGCTAAAATAGCAAATAAGAGCTGCTACCAATTTAAGCTATCAGAATAGAAACTAGGGACTATGTAGAGCAGAGAGGTTTTTTATTAAAAAATGTTAGATGGGTTTTCTGGTCAGCCTTTTAAAGCAAAAGAAAAAAAGTGCTTATAATTTAAAGGCCAAAAATGCTGAAGTCCAATTATACTGTTTTTTCACCAGTCTTCAGTTTGACCACTTCTAAACGTGCACATATATTTCAACTCATGATCGTTTCATCAGACTGTGTTGAAAGGAGAGAGAATAGGTTTGATCAGGAAAAAAGCTTTATTGCAGTGAAGGGAAAGAGCCCATCCTCAGAGCGCTGCCACCGGGTGAGTCCTGCTCCAGGCAGGGAGAAGGACTCGGTCAAGCCCAGTACCATCAGGCTGGTCCTCTGGCGTGGAGCCCTCACTGGTGCTGAGAGGGGCAGTAGATCCCATTCTGTGTTTCATATCCTGACCTCCCCTTAAAGCCTGGGGAGGAGTGCTTTGGCTGCATCTCTTTCAGTGAATTCACATGGTTTTGATCTCCTAGATGTTTTTCCTGCATGTCACCTGCAATTAAACACTATCTCCTGCTGAAGTTCAGAGCCGAGTACAAACACAGTGTCCGTGAGCCGTTTCGGGTGTAAACTGGGATTGGGAAGTGAGTGCCTGCTGTGTTTTTGGGGCGTCGGCCCTCACTGCACATCCCAGATCTCGCACAGCAGGGGGGTGAACTTGTGGTCGCTGGTGCGCCAGGAGAGCAGCATCTCGGCGTGGTGGTGGTTGAGCGTTCGCAGCTCGGTCAGACGGCCCAGAAGCCGGGCGAAGTGCTGGGGCTCCTGGGGGTGGTGCAGCTTGCAGAATTTCCTCAGAACCTCCAGAACTGGCTCCTGCAGCCGCTCCACCGCCTCCTGGTCCTTCACGTACGGCCGGTCTGCGGGAGCCAGCAGGGAGGGTCACCCAAGCTCAGAGCTACACAGTGCACTGCAGTGAACTTCATGTCTCATGAGCACCTTTATGCAACTTTGATATGAAAGGGTACTTCATGAACAGGACAGTCACCAGCATTTATAGTCTGTATTATAAACTCGCAGTTGTATTAAATGTATTAAACTGTTGGGAGTTTTATTTGAATTCATCATCTTGGTGATGGTGCTGATAGATTCCTAAGAAGGTGCTCTGGCAGCTATTTGATTATCTGAGAACGCAGTAACTGTGACTGCCATTCAAACTGATCTCCGATACGCCCCAGTGCAGAAGAATGTTCAGCATTATTGTGGGGCGGCAGTGTGGCATAGTGGTTAAGGAGTAGAACGCGTAACCTAAAGGTTGGCGGTCCAATTCCCCACAGGGGCACTGCTGCTATACCCTTGGGCAACGTACTTAACCCAGAATTGCCTCAGTAAATGTCCAGCTGTATAAATGGATAACATGGTAAAAATCCTGTAATTGATGCAAGTTGCTGTTGATAAGAGTATCTGCTAAAATGCCAGTAATGTAATTGTTTGGGTGGCGGGACTCACCTGGTGACAGGATGGTGACAGCGGTCAGCAGGGCGTGCTCCTCCTGCATCATCTGCAGCCCTCCGATGCTTTTATAGAAGTTAAACATGGGGGTGATGTATTCCTCAGAGATCCCTGCAACACAGGGCAACATCAGCGACTCATCTGTCCTTTCAGCTGATATGTGACGCTGCTTAGGAGCTCTTCTCTGTGCTTCAGCAGACCATGCTGAACATACATCCTTTTTCGGCAGGTTAACATTCTCATTAAGTCTTAGCAATCAGCTGAAACCACATCTAAACCTGAACAATTCATTATGAACCTCAGGGCAATACCACAGGCAGGTTTTGAAGGGAAATACTGGAGAAGCTCGGCAGCTTTTGGCTTTCGTGACCTGAAGTGATACCTCCTCAATTCTTGACGATTACAGTTTGGTTTAAGACCTGGCTACAGCACAGAGACAGCTCTCATTCAGGCTGTTAATGATATACTTTTATCTCCTCATTGCAGTTGTCTCTCTGTGCTAGTGCTCCTTGACCTGAAGGCTTTTCACTGCTTTCACCAGCTACCTGGAAAGTATGTGGCTGATTTCCAGCTGCTGCTGTTAACCTGAAAGGCTTTAAATGTGCTTGCACCTGCTCATTTTATGAGGTCATCTAATCCCTTACAATCCGCTAAGATTGCTTCTTTCACAAGAGGCAGGCGGTCGTGTGCTCAAGGAATATCAAAAAGCATATCTGCTGCTGTAGGCCTTTCACACAGAGCCCGCTGCTGCCGAATGTGAACCAAACTCTGAATCAGATGCAGAGTAATGCTGTAGGGCTTAATTCACGCTTAAATTCTTACTGTATTCATGACCTGGCCCCTGCCCTGACAAAAACATAGCTGCCCATTTCTAGGGCTCACTAGAGGTTCACCTGGGCTAAAACTCGATATTTTAACCCATCACCCTTTTTAAACAGCGAGATGTTTTACTGTCAGGGTCTAATCTGCAACTGACGCCAGTAGGCTGTACAAAGATTTATCGGATACATAACAATTACAATTATCTCTTTTTCACAGAGCAATCAGAGTTCATGTTGTGAACTGAGAGCTCTGGAAAATATATGCCTTTCCACAAAATAATTTTCAAAATCAAGTATATGCCTGAATGTATTCATTTTGACAAGCTATAATGAATAACACAAAAATGAATGAAATTATGATTTGCAGATCATTAGGAGTGAGCTGTAATGGCCCCACACTGGCTGCAGCAGCACCCATAGAGGAATACAGTGGTGCACAGTGCAGGCAGTGCCTTTCAGCGGCCGAAGGAAGGCCAGCTCTGAACCCTCTCTCAAAATATGCTTGCTTTGCACATATCTTACTGTAAAAATAAACTCCTCAAAAGTGCAGAAATTCAGACAAATATCCCCAAAAGCATTATTTCAATTTAGTTCATTAAAAAGATTGCAGCTGTATTGTAGCTGTAAATATTTCTATTTGATTAGCTTATTCTGGTATCCTTGTGCTTGGGAATGTTCTACAATAAGATCAGTTCTGGTCCTGTCTATGTAAGGGAGCACGCCTGAGACGTCTCATGTCATTTGGACCAAACACTTGGCTTATTCAGCCGGTACAGTAATGTGGTGGGTTGCCACAGTTGTCTTACTGGCTGTGTTCAAACAAATCCAGCCGCTCACACATTCCAGTCCCTCTGAATGAGAACTTCCTCGAGCACCAGTGCAAGGCTGTATCTGTGTGTGGGCTTCATTGTTTTCCGTTGGAATTTGGCATTGGAGATTTCATTGATCCACTTTCACAGTGGTGTCAAAGGGCATCTGTTTACAGCCCAGTTTTACGACAGACCATGGCCTTGAAAAGGAGCCTTGAAAAGCACAGGCAGCAGCAGAGCACACTGTTCACTGCTGTCGGTAATGCAGCCAAGCAGGGAGCCAGCGGGCCAGTCTGTATTTCACAATGTTGTTAGTGTGGGCAGGTGGATGCACTGGTCCTCTGTGACCTACCCACACCAGTGTCTGGGGTATTGATTCTCACAGTGTGTTCCGACAGATTTATGTTATTTGTTTGTGCTGGGAAACATTTAATCATTTGGAGTGCAACAGAAAAACATAACGGCTTGTAGTGATGTGTTTGCTGGGGCGTAGATGGTCTTGTTGGGTTCTTGTATGGTGGACAGCAAAACAGAGGTTATTTCTATTTCTCTCTCTCATTTTTACATGACAGTACCACAAGCAATTGGCTCATTGTTTTACCCTGCTTTCCTGTATACATCCTGTATATAATGAGGAAGCTTGCACAGTGTTCTGCAACTTACTGTGTAACACAGTGCGGAATGCACTCTCTGTGACACTGTGCTGAATGCACTCTCTGTGACGCAGTGCTGAATGCACTCTCTGTGACGCAGTGCTGAATGCACTCTCTGTGACGCAGTGCTGAATGCACTCTCTGACGCAGTGCGGAATGCACTCTCTGTGACGCAGTGCGGAATGCACTCTCTGTGACACTGTGCTGAATGCACTCTCTGTGACGCAGTGCTGAATGCACTCTCTGTGACACTGTGCTGAATGCACTCTCTGTGACGCAGTGCTGAATGCACTCTCTGTGACGCAGTGCTGAATGCACTCTCTGTGACGCAGTGCTGAATGCACTCTCTGTAACGAATGCTGGTGACTGTACCGCTTTTTCGTATCCTGTCCTCCAGCACCTCGCTGTGTCCGTGGGGACGCTTCCTGGTGAACACCTGTGCCGAGCGCAGGAACATGGCCTCCACCGCCGAGCCCTTCAGCAGAGCGATCTGGTCTTCATGGTCCAGGGCCTGGAACCCTGCAGAGAGCATCACCCACAGCTGCTCATCAGTCAGGCCCATCAGTGTGAGAATAGAAACCTGAAATAAGCACCACGCCGTGACCCTGCGACGCACTCCTCAGCACCAAGCCCTCACAACCCCGGCAGCTTCCGAGCATGAAAGCTTTATTATGGTGTCCCAGTGTTCTTGCAAAATTCTGCAGGAAATGTCTCCCTGTAAGACAACATGGCAGAACCTTGTGCTTCTCACATGTGGTCCTGTAGACTACATTCAGTTTTTTTATGTGAGCACTTTAGACAGACCCTTAAAATCTCACTAAACCTGTCTGAGCTGTGACCTGTTCTCAGTATCTACTGTAGGCCAGGAGGTCGCACAGTAAGTCCAGCGTGTGTAATTCCCTCATGAGTCTCTGGCAGTGCTCCAGGGTCAGAGTTAAAGTGCGCTCACAGATTCCTTTCCCAGCCACACCTTCCTCCCTCTGTGCGTTAGCACACGTGATCTTTACCTGAACCCCTATAAAACTAGCAAAGTACAGCTTCCTGCATGAAAGCACGAATACCTCAGCGCTGTCCAGCTACACCTTATGCTCTTTTACATGGAAGTGAAATAAATGGCACTGCATGTCCACACCCGCATCGCTGACAGAAGGACAGGAATGATACACAAGGGACAATACAGCAGAGAATGCAGCCGTACAGCAAAGCAAGAACAGAACAGCCGTTAGACAAGAGTATAACAATTAAAACATAATGCCTGGTAGTTATTCTTAAGAGCAATTTAATTTCATCATACAAGACTGAGCACAGAGCTTCACAATGATGGTTATCACGAGGGAGAAACTAGTAGTTATGCTTTCTACTCAGTGTGGAGTGACTTTCCCTATGGCTGACCCTTGATGCTCCATCTTTTCTTGCAATGCGTCTTCCTGTGTGAATTCTCGCTGATTACAGTCAGGGTGTCTTTTCGGATCTGCAGCATATTGAACACCTGTACATTCACACAGGAACTTACTGCTGCACCTTTGGCTCACAATCCATCATGCTTTCCTGCTATCTGTGCTTTGATTATCTCCCTTTGGTTCTGATGTTTTCTCTCCTGTAACAACACATGTATCTATTTTCTCTTTTCTGAACTACTGAACTCATTGTATTACATAACAGATGGAAGATTGCATAATCTAATATTGACAAAAGAATGGTTGTACATATTCATCTACAGATTGAAAAGCACCGTGGCAAGTCTCACTTTTCTTATCAGTTAAGAAACCTTGGATGGTGATCTCATTTCAACACGGGACACACCTGGAATGTTTTTGGTGAACTCCACCAAAACTTGTACGTGGCTAGTGGCCATTTCTGTTAGCAGAAGGAAGTTTTCTTCTGCGCTGAACTTCTCCTGAAGCTGGAAAGACAAACGAGAGGAAGCTTTTCAACACCTCTCCTCATTACTTACACACCATGACAGCAGGTGTTAAGCAGGTACGTAGCCGTAATTAGGGCTAAAGTGCTTCATCTATGCGTGTTTTTATTCTGCTGGACTATGAGGGGAAACAATCATTTCTGAAATATGGAGAAGAGTTATATGTGTGTTTGTTGATGTAAACACATGCATAGTAACTGGTTTAATGTTTTTGCTTGGGAAGATGCTGTGTGACATGGCAAGGCTTGGCAATACTGAGCACATGCAGGAAATCTGACCCAAACCGAAGGTCCCTCTTACATTTGCAAGCAAGAACAAGATGCTGAAACATGTAAGCCATTCCAATGATCAGGACTAAAGCAGCAACTGTTCTTAAACATTGATTTTGTACTTTTAGTCTGGATTTCGACTTTGCATCGATGGTGCTGAGCTTTTTAACTCACCAGCTGTTTGGCCATGTCCTGGGGAATGCGGTGCTTATTGTAAGCATCTAGGATATAGTTTAGGAGGGTGAGCTGGTCTGGGCTGAACTCCACTTTCTCCTGTGGAGAGAGAGGTGAGTTCAGAATCAGACTGCAATGCTCTGGCAGGCATTATTCTCAGCACTCAGCAAAGGGAGGACACCTTGGCCAGCTGGGTGGTGGAGGTGACTTGCTTGGCGTCTCCGCCGTCTCCCCCCTCTGCCTCCTCCCCCATGGACTCCTCCGCTGAGGCCTTGCTGTTCTTACGCAGCCGCTTGGACTTGCACTGGATCTCAGTGAGCAGGCCTGTGAGGGTGTACCACACACACGCTGAAAGCAGCCAGCTCTGCCAGCACCCAACAGCAACATTACAGCCATATCACCGAATCTCCCTCGATGTTATGGAATGGACTCAGCACTGGTCACCTGACAGGGCTGGCTCATTAACAGGCAGACACTCACACTCGGCCAGCATGCCCATCTCTCGGCACTTCCTGAGCCGGCACTCCTGGCACTTCCTGCGCATGTACATGTCCATCTCGCAGTTGCCCCCGCTCTTGCACTTGTACACTGCGTTCTTAGTGATGCTCCTCCTGAAGAACCCTGCAGGGAGGAAGCACAGCGCGCGTTTGTGAAGCAGCGGCTCTCACAGGGGACCTGGCTTCATCGAGACCATCCACCTAAAGTCCTCCATGGGGAGTCTCGCTTGATGGCTCAAGGCACAAGCTGCTGTGTGCCATGCCTTGCAATGCCATATGCAATGGCCAATGACTCATTCGCTGTTAAATGCGCTTTGCTTTTGTTAAAGGTCAATACCAGGTGCGCTTGATTTCTTCTGCAAAGTTACAGGGTACCAACAGAGAACCCACATAATTTCTTGGCCATGAAATTCTTTACATGCTGCGCTTCGGCTGCTTCTCTCCTATTCCTGAGCAGGGCTGTGGCTGCCACGTTGCTCTTTATTACAAATGAGCACAGCTAGCTCATGTGTCATTCTTCAGAATCTATTTTTTATACCTCCATGTTTCCTAGGCCACGAGTATGTCCTTCAAAATAGAGTCCTCTGATGATCATAAAAGTGATATTACTTAAGATCAGTATTCAGTGATGAATTGGGCAAAATGTGATTGATTAGAAACCCTGCTGGAAAGAAAGTGAGTGTACATGCTATGCCCCTAGGGCCAGGTTAATATATATTGTAGTTAAACAACACATTCTGCTCATCTATAATTAAAATACCATTGATTTTGTGTGAGTTTATGCACTTAATTGGAAATCTTGTCAGCTTGCTTAACTCAGGTTTTGGCATGTGAAGCGGAACTAGTGTGATGTTCTCCTCAGGTCCTCTGTGCTGGTGCTGTTTCTGTCATTCTGAGCATGTGCAGAGGCTCTGGTACAGGTTTGCCTTTTCAAAGCACCCCTGAGTGAGAGAGGTAACAGCTGTAGGGCACCACATATTTACAGACTCTCACCCCTGTACAGGTGGCCTCCCGTCCTTTCCCCTCCACCTCAGACCTGTGCCCCACATCACAGGCCTGCTCACCCTCAGCACTGCCCCCTAGTGGTGGAAGGAACTCCCTGACTCCCATCAGATCACTGGCCTCACTGTTCAATACCTGACCTTAGTTTATGATTATAATTAATATTAGATTTAGGTTAGGTTAAGGTTGTAAACATGAGTAAGTACCTTTTATCTGGATGCATGCTCAAGGTCACAGTGTACCTGCTGTTGGTATGCTGCACTGTAA
The DNA here is from genome assembly GCF_013368585.1 of Megalops cyprinoides. NCBI lineage: Eukaryota > Metazoa > Chordata > Actinopteri > Elopiformes > Megalopidae > Megalops > Megalops cyprinoides. The sequence continues at coordinate 932,273 of NC_050607.1, read as the reverse complement.
ACTTTATTGCTCTATAGGTCTCCTAGAATAAGGGAGTGTAACAAATCACTACTTTGACAAAACAATCAACAGCACCAAACCAGCATTTTCTTCATTTGAATGTAACATCTGACAATGAAAGATTGTGGTTTTAATTCCAGAGTAAATGCACATTATCAGCCTGAGGGTTGTGTTAACCCATGTCAGATCTATACTTTTTAAAAAGTTTAACCTTAAAAACCAGACATTTTGACAAAATCTTGACATATTTAGGGTTATATTCTGTATAACTATGCATTGCAAGGCGTAGGATTGATGAGTGTTAAGAGGCTGTTTTTTGCTGTTATTGTAGGGGATATTGAAAGAGAGACACTGTATCAGATCCAGTATTGATTGAGAGGGTAGCTGTACTGATTGAGGTGGTGGCTGTACTGATTGAGGGGGTAGCTGTACTGATTGAGGGGGTAGCTGTACTGATTGAGGGGGTAGCTGTACTGATTGAGGGGGTGGCTGAGGGGGTAGCTGTACTGATTGAGGGGGTAGCTGTACTGATTGAGGGTGTAGCTGTACTGATTGAGGGGGTGGCTGAGGGGGTAGCTGTACTGATTGAGGGGGTAGCTGTACTGATTGAGGGGGTGGCTGAGGGGGTAGCTGTACTGATTGAGGGGGTAGCTGTACTGATTGAGGGGGTAGCTGAGGGGGTAGCTGTACTGATTGAGGGGGTAGCCGTACTGATTGAGGGGGTAGCTGTACTGATTGAGGGGGTAGCTGTACTGATTGAGGGGGTAGCTGTACTGATTGAGGGGGTGGCTGAGGGGGTAGCTGTACTGATTGAGGGGGTAGCTGTACTGATTGAGGGGGTAGCTGTACTGATTGAGGGTGTAGCTGTACTGATTGAGGGGGTGGCTGAGGGGGTAGCTGTACTGATTGAGGGGGTAGCTGTACTGATTGAGGGGGTAGCTGAACTGATTGAGGGGGTAGCTGTACTGATTGAGGGGGTAGCTGTACTGAATGAGGGGGTAGCTGTACTGATTGAGGGGGTAGCTGTACTGATTGAGGGGGTAGCTGTACTGAATGGTGCTGGATGGTGGTCCATACCTTTGCATCCCTCGCAGGTCAGGGCATTGTAATGGTATCCAGAGGCCTTATCGCCACACACTACGCATAGCTCCTCCCCTTTCACCCTCCCAGGGTGTGGTCCCAGTCTGGGCCTCTTTCCCATTGGCACAGAGACTTCCTCTATGTCTGTGTCATAGCTGTTCTCTGTGGGCACTCTCCTCAGTTCATACATCCCAGGGGAGCCGTACCACTCCTCACTGCAGGGGGCATAGCTGTTCTGACTGGAGAAGAATGGTGGTGAGGCCATGGGCGTCTCCATGGGGGAGAACTGCATGCTGGGATAGCTGCTGAAGGGTAGTACCTCCTGGTCCTGGAGCAGTGGGTTACCCTGATCCGCCAGTAAATCTGGGTATTGGACAAGACCAAACAAAAAAGTGTTGTAGAGAGACAGAATGCAATGGAAGCATGGTCTAGATCATGGAGAGCTGTCTCTCTGTACGATGACGTTACAAGACATTACAGGTAATATTACAGATTTGAGAGAGTACTACTAATGAATTAGCAGCTAACTAGACTAGCCCCTGGACTCAAAACCACCACAACATTGTAAAGAGAACAATAATTAATAAGAATATGAAGACTAGTTGGACCTAGACATGTTCACTTAACCAGACCCAGGCTATTTTCAGGAGCAAAAATGCGCTTTTGTCCAAACAGCTGAGCAGTCATGAGGATGGCATTAATTTAATCACCTAATGTAATCCAGCCTCGTTGTCATTTAATGTCATCTACACTAATTTCCGTAATAACTGTAGAAAAAATAGATCATTTTAATTTGACTTTCATTATAGCAGCAGAACAGCAAAATTTTGTCAGCAGAACTCTGTTGACAGATTTGTAGATTAATAAAAATAATGATTCAATAAGAGTTGTTCAAAAAGGAAAGCAAGTACTGCATCAAGAAAACTGAATGTAAACACATTAAGTTTTCCTGCCCCGATTCCACTCTATGGAAATCTAATGCACTGACGCAGAACGACCGCAACTAAAGCAACTCACTTCAACTCATTCGGATATTGCTGGGTAATTCTTTGTTTTTCAATCGAGTCCCTTTAGAGAGAACAATGTCAAAATGTAGACATAGTCTGGCCCATCCAGAGGCTGTCAGTCTGTTGGATAAAGTTAGTCTTGAAAGCCCAGCGTGAGCAAAATACAAAGATATTAACTACAACCAGAAGACACAATGATATGTTTCATATATGTCTAAAAAAGGAAGTCTAAAGAGAAATCCTGACAGATGGGCCACCAGCTTACAGCTCCTTTAGACAATTTCACTAAAACCATGAATTTACCAATATGTCATGCCTAAAACACTATCTGAAATGGAATCTGTTACAGACAGTAAGGCTATACCTGATATTGTATATTAAGTAGAGATGAGAGCTGATGGAAGTCTTGGCTGATGTCACACAGAGACCCAGAGCTCTGGGCCCTGAGTGCAGTGCTGACCTCCTGAAGGCTTCTTCTGCACCATGGTCATTTCCCCCAGAGACCCTGAGGTCACACAGTCCTCCTCTCCCTGCTCTCCCTGCAGTGCTCCCACCTCAGATTCCTTATTCTCTGTGATTCCCTCTGAATTTGTAAAAAAACCTCACCTGTTCCTCACTCCTCTACCTGCTTTTACTGGAACACCTTATTACGCAGCTGAGGAGACCAAAGGTTGCCTAAATTACTGATTAACTTCCATTGCTGGCAGTAGCTGGTGCCTCCAGAGTCTTAGCAGGCAGGTTAACTGCCCCCCACCTCCATCTCCAGGCATATCATCTCCAAATGATTTTCATCTCTTCTTTGCTGCTACTGTAAGGGTTGTACTGGACAGCAGTGCACACATATATCAGTTAAAAATGCAGTTATAATTGATCTACATAATCTGCGTGAATACAAATTATGAGCTAAATATGATTATATGATTTAAATATGATTAATGAGGTAATTTACCCTACAGACCATAGGGCCTGTAACAGTACTGCAGCAATAACCAACAGTGATATTAATGAGGCATATATGTTCATACTTTGTCTCCCACAGTTCCAGCTCTCACACTGAGGGGAAAACGCACTGTAATTTAATGCCAGCTAGACTGCTGGGCACCCAGAGGCTGCATTCCTTACGTATTAATGTATGTCAGTTATAAGTTCTGAACGTTTCATTTCAACCATGTCCTGAAATATTGTGGATCAAGGCTGTGTTTAACAGTAACATAACAGTACTGCCAAGCTTAATATCCAGCAGGTGTTGCAGATCACACACTGCCATGCATGGGCACACCTGGTACAGCAAAGCACAGTACACTGGAAGAATAGCTGACTGTCTTTACACCCAGCACAGCGGAGGCAGTATGCAGCGGAGGCAGTATGCAGCGGAGGCAGTATGCAGCGGAGGCAGTATGCAGCACAGCGGAGGCAGTATGCAGCACAGCGGAGGCAGTATGCAGCGGAGGCAGTATGCAGCGGAGGCAGTATGCAGCACAGCGGAGGCAGTATGCAGCGGAGGCAGTATGCAGCGGAGGCAGTATGCAGCACAGCGGAGGCAGTATGCAGCGGAGGCAGTATGCAGCGGAGGCAGTATGCAGCACAGCGGAGGCAGTATGCAGCGGAGGCAGTATGCAGCGGAGGCAGTATGCAGCGGAGGCAGTATGCAGCACAGCGGAGGCAGTATGCAGCACAGCGGAGGCAGTATGCAGCGGAGGCAGTATGCAGCGGAGGCAGTATGCAGCACAGCGGAGGCAGTATGCAGCGGAGGCAGTATGCAGCGGAGGCAGTATGCAGCACAGCGGAGGCAGTATGCAGCGGAGGCAGTATGCAGCACAGCGGAGGCAGTATGTTTGTGCACGGAGCTCCATCAACAGTAGCACATCAAGCAGACAGACAGGTATCACTTCAGCATAGGTGTAGGACACCGATTTCGGCTTGGCTGACAACATCATCAATTAGACACTTTTGGTTCAGCCTCAGGACGGAGCTCACCGTGACCAGCTTCCAGCCAAGAGTAAAATGGCATATTTCTGCAACAGCAAACACTAACAGTGTGGCCCTTTCCAGATGGAGGCAGCTTCAGTGAGACTTCAGTGGGGCAGCCAACATCAAAGGCTGTGAATTCTGCTGCTATCACACTGCATTGTCTGCAAATTAACTTCAAAGACTGCTCTTTGATTAACTTCCAAAAGCATAAGGAGCCCAGCAAAGCATACTGTCAATATTGCATGTGCAATTCCCTGTTAAACCTTGACCAACATTGGAGCACAGCAGGGGAAAGCTTTACGAGTGGAGTCATATGATCCCTCTGTCAGCATACAGTGGAGTTATCTCTCTGTTTGGTTATCCATTCCTCGTCTTTACGCCAGTGCAGTGCTGGCAGCAGCAACAATATTACTGCAGGTGCCACACTGGCTCTCTTTATCTACCCATCTCAGTGGGAGGCTGCTTTAACCAGCTTTAACCAGCAAGCTTTAACCTGCCTTAACCAGCTGTAACCAGCCTTAACCAGCAGAATCCTGAGATGATACAGGGAAGATTCTGTATTCCTGGTTTTATTTTACTGCAGGCAGAATTATGGCAAATATTCCCACCATGCCTACTACCTGAAACTTTCAGGGCAATTCACCTGGACACATGGATAGATTACATTGTAGCTGATGTTGGGGATCCAACCAACATTTGAAAGAAATGGCTTTTTGTGTGTTGGTTAAACATAAGATTCCAAATCCTAATGTTTTTTCTCTTTGGATATATGAATTGTTATTCATGCTATTTTCATGTTTGGTTTGTGCCATTGCATGTCAGTACACAGAACTGCCCCCCAGCCTCACCTTCCAGTCTCCAGTAAGCATAAAGGTGACCCTTATTAACATAAGACCGAATTAATTGAATGGGACTCAGCTTAATTCTTATTTAATTGAATTGCGTTCTCCCTTAATGTAACCTGGTAATCCTAGTGTAAATCTCTTTTTATTTCATTTCCACCTTCATCTTCTTATTGTCCTCGCTATGTCTGTGAAAATAGTTTAAAGGCCAGCAATGTGTGATTGTCTTATTTTGTGTAGGAAATCGGTGACCACAGTAACAATAAGAGAGTGTAATGCAGGACTGCATATCCAGTGCAAAATAATTCCTCATTTTGGTCATACAAATAAATCACATCACCACATTTAATCATGATTTGCACTCAGAGTGAGGATATGATAGTGCAGACTAAGTCAGGCATGGATATCTATGGCTTAGGTAGCTTTGTCTTTCCAAAGTTTCATCAAATAAGCAATATGTTAATTAAATATGTAATACGTGAGTTAAATCAATAATAGAACACGAAAGGGGAAGCAGTGTTATATCATACAATGTATTAAACTGAAAAGAAACTAAATATGAATTCTGTTCTCAAAATAGTGATTATGTTTATGCAGAGCTTTCTGTGAGGGCTCTGATCAGTCATGTAGCACTGCTATATGAGGGCTGATGAAAGAGATACTCTCAGGAAGGTCAGTCCATCATAATGAGACCGGGGAAGGGCCTCAGAGCAGGGCGCCAGTGGGAGTCTTACCAAAGAAGTGTGAGCTCTCGGAGAGCGGGAAGCCATCGCCGGGGGGAACCTGCAGGGGCCCCGCCACGCTGATGTCAGGGACCATCCACTCGCTCATTCAGGATGCTTTCCCAGGCAGCACAGACAGAACTCCTGCCAGGAGCAGTCACATGTCAGTGAGGAGCGCCTCATCAACCAATCCCCACTCTGCCCAGTTACTCTGATCAACCAAACCCCACTCTGCTCGGTCACTCTCATCAACCAATCCCCACTGCTCAGTCACTCTCATCAACCAATCCCCACTCTGCTCGGTCACTCTCATCAACCAATCCCCACTCTGCTCGGTCACTCTGATCAACCAATCCCTACTCTGCTCAGTCACTCTCATCAACCAATCCCCACTCTGCTCGGTCACTCTCATCAACCAATCCCCACTCTGCTCGGTCACTCTGATCAACCAATCCCTACTCTGCTCAGTCACTCTCATCAACCAATCCCCACTCTGCTCGGTCACTCTCATCAACCAATCCCCACTCTGCTCGGTCACTCTGATCAACCAATCCCTACTCTGCCCAGTTACTCTGATCAACCAATCCCCACTCTGCCCAGTTACTCATCAACCAATCCCCACTCTGCTCGGTCACCCTGATCAACCAATCCCCACTCTGCCCAGTTACTCTGATCAACCAATCCCCACTCTGCCCAGTTACTCTCATCAACCAATCCGACTCTGCACAGTTCCTCCACGTGCCATATGGCTATTCAGTGGCATACATACAGTACTGCATGAGAGTTACATGACAAAGCAGGTTCTTCACCCTTTGATATCTGAATGATTTATATTTAATCCATGTTGGCCATTAAATATACAGATTTCTTTGTGATCTAAACTGTGGCATGAGGTCATCAGCACATCTGAAGGAAAGTATAAAGTTCCACACTTTAAGCTTCTCAGGATTTGTTGAACTTCACTGTTCTCAGTGTATGCAGAAACTACATTCTCAGAAGATCTGTGCTTGGTCAGCATGAGTAAAGATGTTTACACATTCACATATAACCAAGAAGTATTAAGGCCTGTCACTCAAGGTTCAAATATGCAACACATAATATAGCCTTCATTAAATTCATCTGAATACTTAAAGGAGGTGATATGCAAAATCCCATCCCAGTGTGAGTGGTGCGAGTGCTGTCATCTCAGTCACGCACATGCGTGTGTTGGTCTGCAGGTATCCAAGGCACCTGGTGAGGCTTCCTGCCTCCTGCAGTAGGACCACCTGGTCTTCAGTGACCACAGCAGCAGTGCAACATCGCATGGAATTCAGATGCCGCTGCATTAGACTGTCTTCACTCCAAAACCCCTGCGTTTGATACTGTGCCACAGTACTCCACAGTTTAACTGGAAGGTTTAATTGATCCGATTTTCATAAGTATAATTAAATCAACATTGTATAAACTGGAAACAAATAGCACAGATGAATATATATGAAGAGCAGTATATTAGTGATGTCCCTACGCTAAATACCCCCTCAGGGCTTAGTTATGCTTTTCCCTGCACCAAAATGAGGCCCACACGATAACTACAGAGACTCAAAACCAAGCGCCATTCCACATAGCATGCTGACGCACTTCACACAAACAGCTATGAGACATCGTGGGGACCACATACCCCCATGCGCCCCTCTCTAATGTAAATGTGGGAGTTTGACCGTTACCTTTTCCGGTGGTGTTCGCAGGGGCGTGTGTGCTTCTCGCCTCTCTGCTGCTCTGGATAGGTTTGACGGCGTGGTGTGTGCCAGCAAGTGCCCTGGTGCTGTCGGGGCTCCAGCAGGGCAGCTGCTGGGGAGGGGGTGATGAGCAAAGGGGACAGTAGTTACTAATTAAACTGCCCTGTTCCTCTCTGAGAGGCCATGGCTGGAGCTGCAGCAGCTCCCTAATTGGAAGATAAGCAGCCCACCCCCGCCCCCCCCCCCCCCGTGGAAGATTGTTTTCACGGGAATTCTCTCATTTCAAGCTTATCTTTTCTCAGGTAGTTCTCGATCCCTTTTTTCGCTGTCTCTTTGGTTTGAGAGCATTGATTCACCTAAGAATATTCATACACAGGCCCATTACAGCATACACAGACCAATTACTGTCAGGGGTAGACAGAGAAAGGACTCAGGTGCAGACAACAGGCAGTTAAAGACATTTTATTTACTGTGCCAAAACGCACAGGCAAAGTCATAAAACCAGGGAAACAGGGTACATATACACGTGGGCTGGTGATGGAACTGGGAACAGGTGCGCAGGAAGAAGGGCAGAGGCAGGGCTCCAGGCGGCGTTGCAGAAGGGCAGAGGCAGGGCTCCAGGCGGCGGCGTTGCAGAAGGGCAGAAGCAGGGCTCCAAGCGGCGGGTGTTGCAGAAGGGCAGAAGCAGGGCTCCAAGCGGCGGCGGGCGTTGCAGAAGGGCAGAGGCAGGGCTCCAGGCGGCGTTGCAGAAGGGCAGAGGCAGGGCTCCAGGCGGCGGCGTTGCAGAAGGGCAGAAGCAGGGCTCCAAGCGGCGGGTGTTGCAGAAGGGCAGAAGCAGGGCTCCAGGCGGCGGCGTTGCAGCAGGGCAGAAGCAGGGCTCCAGGCGGCGGCGTTGCAGAAGGGCAGAAGCAGGGCTCCAGGCGGTGGGCGTTGCAGAAGGGCAGAGGCAGGGCTCCAGGCGGTGGGCGTTGCAGCAGGGCAGAAGCAGGGCAGAGGCAGGGCTCCAGGCGGCGGGCGTTGCAGAAGGGCAGAAGCAGGGCTCCAGGCGGCGGCGGGCGTTGCAGAAGGGCAGAAGCAGGGCTCCAAGCGGCGGCGGGCGTTGCAGAAGGGCAGAAGCAGGGCTCCAGGCGGCGGCGTTGCAGAAGGGCAGAGGCAGGGCAGATGCAGGGCTCCAGGCGGCGGGCGTTGCAGAAGGGCAGAAGCAGGGCTCCAGGCGGAAGCAGGGCAGAGGCAGGGCTCCAGACGGCGGGCGTTGCAGAAGGGCAGAAGCAGGGCTCCAGGCGGCGGCGGGCGTTGCAGAAGGGCAGAAGCAGGGCTCCAGGCGGCGGCGGGCGTTGCAGAAGGGCAGAGGCAGGGCTCCAGGCGGCGGCGTTGCAGCAGGGCAGAGGCAGGGCTCCAGGCGGCGGCGTTGCAGCAGGGCAGAAGCAGGGCTCCAAGCGGCGGCGGGCGTTGCAGAAGGGCAGAAGCAGGGCTCCAGGCGGCGGTGTTGCAGAAGGGCAGAGGCAGGGCTCCAGGCGGCGGCGTTGCAGAAGGGCAGAAGCAGGGCTCCAGGCGGCGGCGTTGCAGAAGGGCAGAAGCAGGGCTCCAGGCGGCGGCGTTGCAGAAGGGCAGAGGCAGGGCTCCAGGCGGCGGCGGGCGTTGCAGCAGGGCAGAAGCAGGGCTCCAGGCGGCGGCGTTGCAGAAGGGCAGAAGCAGGGCTCCAGGCGGCGGGCGTTGCAGAAGGGCAGAAGCAGGGCTCCAGGCGGTGGGCGTTGCAGCAGGGCAGAAGCAGGGCAGAAGCAGGGCAGAGGCAGGGCTCCAGGCGGCGGGCGTTGCAGAAGGGCAGAAGCAGGGCTCCAGGCGGCGGCGTTGCAGAAGGGCAGAGGCAGGGCTCCAGGCGGCGGGCGTTGCAGAAGGGCAGAAGCAGGGCTCCAGGCGGCGGCGGGCGTTGCAGAAGGGCAGAAGCAGGGCTCCAAGCGGCGGCGGGCGTTGCAGAAGGGCAGAAGCAGGGCTCCAGGCGGCGGCGTTGCAGAAGGGCAGAGGCAGGGCAGATGCAGGGCTCCAGGCGGCGGGCGTTGCAGAAGGGCAGAAGCAGGGCTCCAGGCGGAAGCAGGGCAGAGGCAGGGCTCCAGACGGCGGGCGTTGCAGAAGGGCAGAAGCAGGGCTCCAGGCGGCGGCGGGCGTTGCAGAAGGGCAGAAGCAGGGCTCCAGGCGGCGGCGGGCGTTGCAGAAGGGCAGAAGCAGGGCTCCAGGCGGCGGCGTTGCAGAAGGGCAGAGGCAGGGCTCCAGGCGGCGGCGTTGCAGCAGGGCAGAGGCAGGGCTCCAGGCGGCGGCGTTGCAGCAGGGCAGAAGCAGGGCTCCAAGCGGCGGCGGGCGTTGCAGAAGGGCAGAAGCAGGGCTCCAGGCGGCGGTGTTGCAGAAGGGCAGAGGCAGGGCTCCAGGCGGCGGCGTTGCAGAAGGGCAGAAGCAGGGCTCCAGGCGGCGGCGTTGCAGAAGGGCAGAAGCAGGGCTCCAGGCGGCGGCGTTGCAGAAGGGCAGAGGCAGGGCTCCAGGCGGCGGCGGGCGTTGCAGCAGGGCAGAAGCAGGGCTCCAGGCGGCGGCGTTGCAGAAGGGCAGAAGCAGGGCTCCAGGCGGCGGGCGTTGCAGAAGGGCAGAAGCAGGGCTCCAGGCGGTGGGCGTTGCAGCAGGGCAGAAGCAGGGCAGAAGCAGGGCAGAGGCAGGGCTCCAGGCGGCGGGCGTTGCAGAAGGGCAGAAGCAGGGCTCCAGGCGGCGGCGTTGCAGAAGGGCAGAGGCAGGGCTCCAGGCGGCGGCGGGCGTTGCAGAAGGGCAGAAGCAGGGCTCCAAGCGGCGGCGGGCGTTGCAGAAGGGCAGAAGCAGGGCTCCAGGCGGCGGCGTTGCAGAAGGGCAGAGGCAGGGCTCCAGGCGGCGGCGTTGCAGCAGGGCAGAAGCAGGGCTCCAAGCGGCGGCGGGCGTTGCAGAAGGGCAGAAGCAGGGCTCCAGGCGGCGGCGTTGCAGAAGGGCAGAGGCAGGGCTCCAGGCGGCGGCGTTGCAGAAGGGCAGAAGCAGGGCTCCAGGCGGCGGCGGGCGTTGCAGAAGGGCAGAAGCAGGGCTCCAAGCGGCGGCGGGCGTTGCAGAAGGGCAGAAGCAGGGCTCCAGGCGGCGGCGTTGCAGAAGGGCAGAAGCAGGGCAGGGAGTGAGGCAATGGCTGAAAAAGCACATGCACGGGAAAACCAAACACACCCCCACACTGACAGACAGGGAGAAACCAGCTGCGCAGGCTGGAGTACTGACAATTACAGCATACACAGAGCCATTACAGTATACACAGAGCAGGTCCGTTACAGCATACACAGAGCCATTACAGTATACACAGAGCAGGTCCGTTACAGCATACACAGAGCCATTACAGTATACACAGAGCAGGTCCGTTGCAGCATACACAGAGCCATTACAGTATACACAGAGCAGGTCCGTTACAGCATACACAGAGCCATTACAGTATACACAGAGCAGGTCCGTTACAGCATACACAGAGCCATTACAGTATACACAGAGCAGGTCCGTTACAGCATACACAGAGCCATTACAGTATACACAGAGCAGGTCCGTTACAGCATACACAGAGCCATTACAGTATACACAGAGCAGGTCCGTTACAGCATACACAGAGCCATTACAGTATACACAGAGCAGGTCCGTTGCAGCATACACAGAGCCATTACAGTATACACAGAGCAGGTCCGTTGCAGCATACATAGAGCAATTACAGTATACACAGAGCAGGTCCGTTACAGCATACACAGAGCCATTACAGTATACACAGAGCAGGTCCGTTACAGCATACACAGAGCCATTACAGTATACACAGAGCAGGTCCGTTACAGCATACACAGAGCCATTACAGTATACACAGAGCAGGTCCGTTACAGCATACACAGAGCCATTACAGTATACACAGAGCAGGTCCATTACAGCATATACAGAGCCATTACAGTATACACAGAGCCATTACAGTATACACATAGCAGGTCCGTTGCAGCATACATAGAGCAATTACAGTATACACAGAGCAGGTCCGTTACAGCATATACAGAGCCATTACAGTATACACAGAGCCATTACAGTATACACAGAGCCGGTCCGTTACAGCATACACAGAGCCATTACAGTATACACAGAGCAGGTCCATTACAGTATACACAGAGCCGGTCCGTTACAGCATACACAGAGCCATTACAGTATACACAGAGCAGGTCCATTACAGCATATACAGAGCAGGTCCATTACAGTATATACAGAGCCATTACAGTATACCCAGAGCCATTACAGTATACCCAGAGCAGGTCCGTTACAGCATACACAAGGCCATTATAGTATACACAGAGCAGGTCCATTACAGCATACACAAGGCTGTTATAGTATACACAGAGCCAGTCCATTACAGCATACACAGAGCCATTACAGCATAAACAGAGCAGGGCCCTTACAGCACACACAGATCCATTACAGTATACACAGAGCAGGGCCGTTACAGCATATACAGAGCCATTACAGTATACACAGAGCAGGTCCATTACAGCATACACAAGGCTGTTATAGTATACACAGAGCCAGTCCATCACAGCATACACAGAGCCATTACAGCATAAACAGAGCAGGGCCCTTACAGCACACACAGGGCCGTTACAGCATACACAGAGCAGGGCCGTTACAGCATACACAGAGCCATTACAGTATACACAGAGCAGGTCCGTTACAGCATACACAGAGCCATTACAGTATACACAGAGCAGGTCCGTTACAGCATACACAAGGCTGTTATAGTATACACAGAGCCAGTCCATCACAGCATACACAGAGCCATTACAGCATAAACAGAGCAGGGCCCTTACAGCACACACAGGGCCGTTACAGTATACACAGAGCAGGTCCGTTACAGCATACCCAGGGAAAGGACCCAGGTGCATAAGAAACCAGCAGTACTTACAGGCCAGAACGCACAGGCAAAGTCATAATGAAGAAAACCAGTGCAAAATTCAGTGACCAACAATCCACAAGAAAAACACGCTTTCAAAAGCGGCAGGAAAAAGGGAGAATCAGGGCCTTCGGGGCCGATATATACATGGGCTGGTGATGAGGGAACTGGGAACAGGTGCGCAGGGTGGCCTTCCAGCCTCTTCCTCTTTATCCTCCTTGATTCACAATAAAACAAATAATTCACACTATAATTCACACCAATCGTAAATAAATGATTACGCTCGCGAAAGCGCAGATTGTCTGTAGTTTGTGTGCTTGCGAAAGCGACAACGTGAGACAACGTTGTTTAATTAACAAGAATAGCATTTATCGGGTATGTACTTATGTATTTATGTAAATTACGTTAAATGCTCATGACACATCGCAGCTTTTGTGAGGTCTGTGTTCTAAACGTTATTGTTCATTGCACTCAACCTAACCTGAAAGTTTATTCTCAGTAATTTAAATCGATTTAACTAAATTTGGCTCCGTTTTGTAATTTGAATTTTTTAACACAAGAAAGCTATAACTTGAAACATTTAAGAGAAAGCTTTGGGATTACTTGCCACTTAATTATTCAAATTGCCATCCTTGTTATTTTGAGCATTTAAAGTGATTTAAATCGATAAATGCCATCCTTGTTAATTAAACAATCTCACGTTGTAGCTTTCGCAAGCACACAAACTACAGACAATCTGCGCTGTTTCGCGAGCGTAATCATTTATTTACGATTGGTGTGAATTATTCTGTGAATTATTTGTTTTATTGTGAATCAAGGGGGATACAGGGGAACAGGATGATAGATTTAAAGGTAGTGTTTCCGCCTCCCCTGTTTCCAGCTCACCCGCAGCCACTGAAAAACATACGGGAAAAAACCTAACGCCACATACCGGGGATAGCTGTTATTGCGCTAAAAATAGCTGTGCGATACATCGCGATGGCTGTATCGTTCAGCCCTAATACATAGGGCCATTACAGCAGACACAGGGCCATTACAGCGCTGGATGGTTCTGGAGTATATTCATTTTTAAATTAATTATTTATCTTTCTGTAATTTTGTTCCTTCTGTCTTTTTATTTGAGAAGCCATCGCCAGATTCTTTACAGTCCTGTATTGACATGCATCTTATTTTATTAAGCTCTATGGAAGACATTGTAATTTATAATAAATCATTAACATTAATAGGCCTCTTTAACAACATTCATGATGATTCGTGAACATAGGTCACTACATATTACAGTGACCTTGTGTACATTGATACACTGTACAGGCATGCATGTCTGTCTACACAGGAAGTTATTCTGTGTTCTCGAGACATAGAATTTTTGTAAGCTTTTATTATTAAATGAAAATAGCCAAGGTAATGAATCTGATTTTCAAATACATCTTAAAAGCTTCAGTAAAATTGTCATTTTAACACTTTCCAGGAAAGTGTTATTGTGATGTAACCCTCACTCCTAACTGTGGCTGTCACTGAGACTCACTGTGGCTTCAGGGGAGTCATGCTCCCTGACAGGAAGGCACTCTGAGATCCATAATCCATTCTTATTTTTGTTGTTGAGTCTCAAATAGCCTGATAGTGTATAGTTTCGGGCTTCAGGACAGGATGGTAGTATGGAATGACAGTAGGAACCCATTTTGGCCCTGGGAGGTCCTGTTGCCTGTGTTCCAGGGAGAGGACAGTACAGGGTGTCTGTGGAGGTGAGGACAGCCTGTATTCCTCCAGGTTACCTAACGCAGAGGAGCTGCTCCCCTCCCTCGCGTGGGTGATACCCACCTGAGTGACACGGCTGACACACGGAGGCAGAGTGCTCATTATACATTCATTGAGTGGAGAGGAAGGGAGATGATCTCTCGGTGATAGGTGTGATGGTAGATGGAGAGATGGCTGTGCGATGATGAGAGCACTTGTACAGGAAGCTCCCGAGTGGAGCTGCTTTCACACAGACCTGCAGCTCTCTGAAAACAGCTGCTTAATAATTGATGGGATGTTGCTCCATCTCCAGCCTGCTCCAAACACAGCCCTTCTGAGTCAACAGACAGAAATAAACAAAACCTTTGCCACTGACTGCCATCCCAGACTCCAGCAGGGAGGGGGCGGCCTCTGTGTGTCACACGTATCCTCAGAGGGCCCCCCCCTACGAGAGAGGGCGGGGCCACAGGGACACACAACTCACTGTGAGGGTAACCAGCTGGAATTATGCACAGTCCCCACTGATAGATTTGCAGGTAGATTTGGCTGCTGCTGGTTCCTATTATAGTACCATAATACACAGTGTTGGGTTTGTTCAGGTGTGTCAGTGATGCTGCTGTTTATCTGGCCATATTACATGTGCTAATGTGGGCTACATTTTTTTAGTCGCTCTGGATTAGTGTCTGCTACATGACTAAATGTGATATACATTAAATGTAACATATGCATGCCAAACTGATTTACAACTACAACTACAATGTGAAACGGGATTCTTAGAACATTAAAAAACACACGCACATACCCATACAAACACTGTACTTTTGTGACATCTAGTGGGGAAACATGCATTTTTTACAGTTAAACTGTCCTTACTAATCACATTTTGTAATATACAGAGCCTTTTTAGGCTGTTTTGGAGAGCTCAAGGATTATATGAATAACATAAAAAATATGTTTGTCCTCCACAATGTAGGAGGAGGATATTGTTGCGCTCAGATGTAGACTTTAGGACAGGTGCGTAAAAACCAGTTGTAGAAAAATGAAGTGGAAAAGGTTCGCACTCTGAGTGACTAAAGACAAAGTCTTTTTATTAATGAATACAGATAACAGAGCAGACGTTTCAGCCCTCTGGCTTTTCTCAATGCTTATAAGGCTGCAACTACAGACATTGGCTAAAAAAGACCCAGTGGGATCTAAGTTAACAAGAGACAGGTGTAGGGGAGGGACTTCCACCAGATGCAACTTCATTCCTCCAGACGATTTTATGGAAGGTGCTATATTTTAATGGATGTTATTCAATGGGATCAGGACCGGCTTTCCAAGACCTCAGAACAGAGAGGGGTCCAGAGGCTGGACCCTGTAACTCAGAGCAACTGGTCAGATACGCCAGGTGCTGTTTCACAGGTCAAACACACAGACGAATGTAGAAAAGAGAGCTGCTGGTTTAATGGTACTTGGTGAGGAAGGAAAGGACTACACCTTTTGTTGATCAGCAATGCTGCTTTTCAGAGTGGCGTGAGGGGTGTCGCTATGCATACTGAATAAGGCAGGAAGTGCACCTGCACCATTAATGAGTCAATTTCACAGCATTAATGTTATCTTCTTTCCTTTTATTTATATCATTCAGTTTCCCCTGACCCAGACTTTCACCACTTATCACAGTTATCTGCTCCAGTTGCTAGCCACCCCGGTCATGAAACGCCCTGCAAACACAGGCACATCCAGGTGGACCGCCCACCATCCCGCTCTTCTGATGAACAGATACAAAGCACCAAACATATGTGACTGATTTACATTGCATCTCTATATTAACATGTAGGTCACTTAATAGAAATAGTTTGCTCTTTACCACTGACCATTGCTGCAACACTGATAAGCTGCTAGAGGCAGAGACTTGATCTGCGTTATCCACTAAATACTACAATGGTTATGTATTCAGTAAAAATAAAATAGCTGTCTATGTATAAACACATTTCGAACAATCAGTGTCAGTGGTCATAACAAGGCAAAGCATTAAGTCTGTAGTTTGATTCCTGCAGGTTCTTCTCTGTGGTCTTTAGGAACAGAGAGTGGGAGCTGGACCGTGTGGTCTCTGTGGCTGAGCTGGGAAGGTTCTAGAGTGGTCCTGGGGTCTTTAGGGGCCTCTCCACCTTCACGGTGTGGGGGTCACACTCCAGCATCTCCCGGATCCACACGTCGTTCAGAGCACCCTCGATGAACTCCTCTAAGGTGATTATGGCTAAATGGCAGCCAACACAAAGAGACTCTATTTATCTTCACATGAAAATGTATAGCATCACCTTTCTCTCATCACAAAATGTATCTGTGGCTGATATTTTTCTCCAGCACAAATGTTTGTCTTTTGAAACAAGATTTTTTCATCAGTTTGTTTCTGTCTGCTGCGGGAAAGCTGCTGGGGGAAAATGTGAACTGGTGACCTGCAGTAAGATGCTTAAGAAAATCATTTTAGGCAAGATTTCTTATTTCCCATTTTAAAGCAGAGCTACAGATAGAGTGGTTATGGTTTTCAGCTGTGTCCATAAGCTTTATTCTGTCAGCAAAGCTGATGTGAGCCGGAGCCCACAGCTGGTACACAGGCCTCAGTGCAGGCAGTCCAGGCCCACAAGGCTTCTCTCCTCAGGGGAAAGGGCTGAGACGATAGACTGTCTGCTGCCCCCTGCCTATTTTTACTACAAAGGGCCCCGTGCTGAATTAGCTTCCACTGGCAGCGGCAAACCCTCCAGCGACGGATGGCAAGCGCTGCGCATGTGTCACATGCCACTGTCACTCATACTCACACTGCTGAGGGTACTGTGTACATTTTAATACATATATATGCTCGTACTGATGACAGAATTAACCCGTAGTATCGTATGAGGAATGGGATATGTTCTTGTTAACCTTGAGTGTTCTTACCGTTATTGTCTTTGTCCAGCCTGACAAATATCCTGTTGGTGCACTCCTCAGCAGTCAGGGGGTTGGGCTGCGTTATGGAGGCTGCAACGCTCATCTTATACACAGCCTGGGTTAGAGTGAAGGGGTCAGAATCATCACACAGTGTGCTGGCATTCCAACACGTGTGCTGGCATTCTAACACGTGTGCTGGCATTCCAACACGTGTGCTGACATTCTAACATGTGTGCTGACATTCCAACACGTGTGCTGGCATTCCAACACGTATGCTGGCATTCTAACACGTGTGCTGGCATTCTAACACGTGTGCTGGCATTCTAACGTGTGCTGGCATTCTATCACAAAATCCGAGAATACATGGATGCAAAAATTCCTACGACAAAAGTATGAAACCAGTGCAGTCTTGTTTATCTTGACCTAAATACAGAGTTTACATCATGTTGCTTCAGCGGTGACTGAAGAGCATTAGTGCTCCACAGGGGCGCCTGCCTCAGACATACTGCACTCATTTTAAAATGTCCTCCAGGGTTCATTCTGCACACTTTTCCCATTGGCCCAGTCGTTTGCTCTTCCCGCCGTTATGGCACTGAATGGAATCAGTCGTCAGTTAGCCTGTTTGTGAGGGAAGAGCAGCGGTCCCAGGCTGCTCAGTAACAGCAGAGTGAGTCGTATGAGCACAGGGTGATGTATAATGAGGGGAGCGGGGTCCCGCCCAGGTGAGACAGGTGTACCTGCATGATCTCCAGCATCTCTCCGTGGGTGATGGCCCCGTCTTTGTCCTTGTCGTAGAGCTTGAAGGACCAGCGCAGCTTCTCCATGGGCGAGCCCTCGATCAGCATGCTGATGGCCGTCACGTATTCTCGGAAGTCCACCACGCCGTCCTGAGAGGACGCGGGAACGAGGAGAAAAGGCCGTTCATTCTGCCTGCAGTCCACACTGTGTCTGTGACTGTATAGAGCCTGGCCTGGAGCAAGCCAAGGGGCTCTGCTTTCACTGCCAGTCCCGCTAAGCTATTTCATGCATTAACAGCTGTGTGTGTGACTCGCTGGTGTCAGTGTTTACCTTTACGTGAACAGCTTGTGTAATCCACTTACAGAAACAATCCATTAATCGCCTTTCAAATTTGAGAAGCTCAGCCAAATCCCCCTGAGTCTGCCTTTGCTGAGACTACAGAGATTAAGAGTCTCAGGTTTCTCTCCATAATTCAGGGACCTGTGCATTCTCCCCTAAGGACTCATTTACACACTGTGCAGATTGCTCAATGAATTTATTTCACCTTCATTCTGAGGCTCATTTACAATGCAGGTCCAGACTACAATTTTCAATTTGCACAATTTCTCATTCAGAGTTCTGCTGGCTAGAAGTTGTACCCAGTCTATGCTTAAATTATCATTCATCTCACTATAATTAGCTCATCTAATTGTGCATAATACATTGTAATAACATTATTGCAATACATCTGATGAAGGAAGAAATTAAAGTTACCCATCATCTGAGGTTACTGTAGAGCGTAATGTTAATGCTCCAGTGTAACCCTGACAGCCTAATGTGTATTCTTACATTCCCCCAAGGCTCTCTCACTTACACCCACTCATTTAGCACAAATATCCTCACAGAGATTTACAGGGCAGATCCTGCAAGATCCTGCACATCTGAGTTTCCTCTTACATGCAGGGCTCCTTTGTTAGTTCTGTCTTTTCTGAACAGTTTATACCCAGCCATGACATACTCATCTCTAACCTTTCTATTTCTCCAAGCCTCTGCAATGCTAACAATGTCATTGCCCTAAGTTACCATAAACATATGAGTTTACACCTCTAGTATTCAGTAAAGCACACTTCAGATATTACCTGTGCTGCCTCTCCCCCCTCTTCCCTGGCCCTGTTGCAGGGAACCCCACACCTGTGCTGGTTTCTGGGCAGAGTGTGTCACCCCCTCCCTGGTGACAGCGCACCCCTGTGCTGGTTTCTGGGCAGAGTGTGTCACCCCCTCCCTGGTGACAGCGCACCCCTGTGCTGGTTTCTGGGCAGAGTGTGTCACCCCCTCCCTGGTGACAGCGCACCCCTGTGTGCGGGAGGTGCCAGCCTACCCCGTTGTTGTCCAGTGTGCGGAATATCTGCTCGGCGTATTCGGCCGACTCCGTGCCCACCGTGCCGTTGCAGAAGTGTCTGCGGAACTCGTGCAGCGTGATCAGGCCGCTCGGACACTCGTTCATGAACTTCCTGCCAGAGTGGAGAAAACAGAGAAACCCTCAGTACTGCAGCTGCAGACTCACTGCCTCAGGTGAGTGCAGGCAACCTCACTGAGCCACTTTGCAGCCTCTCACTCCTCATTCAGACCTTTGTGGGTAAAGGTCTGTGTTCCCTTTATTGATATTGGGTAAGTGGGTAAGTATTGCATCTCACCGTTTCACCATTAACACTTGTTTAAGGCTGATTTAAGGTAAGACACAGTACCAAGACACAGTAAAATATCCATACAAAATTAAAAGGGGAAAATATTACTCCATAAGTCTTTTGAACGTAGTTCTGAAAGTCTGAGATCAAGTTGGAAAAAGATGAATATTGATAATGTGTTAATGTCTGTTTCCGTTTATGCAGAAATGGAAAGGGCACACAGGCATACATTACCGAGACATTATGTGTTCATTATAATCTGCTCCTCTAATGATGCTGACAACTGACTGTGTTAGCCAGGTAATGATTGACAGCTCACTTTCACTCCACAACCCAATCCGCATCAACAAATGCTGTTATTTCAATTTCAAAACTTGACACATCATTGCAGAAAAAGAGGCTCAAATGGCCACTTTCAGAATGGGGACCGCCCCCTCAGACCGTGCTGCCCCGCCCCCTCAGACCCTGCTGCTCCGCCCCCTCTGACCCTGCTGCTCCGCCCCCTCTGCCCCTCAGACTGATTTGCCCACAGAGTAAAACTCTAGCAAGGAAAAAAATCGTTGTATATGCTGTTGAATTAATAACACATTGTTATTAATGTTAGTCACTGCAAGAGCCCAGGGAAAACGCTACAAGTCATTGATTCCTGCTCATGGTGAAGGATACTGCCAGCTTTATGGCAACCCAAGAGTTTCTTATAAGAAATGTTATACAATATATATAATATATCATACAAACCAATTCACCATGTAATTCACCATGTTGGTCTAGAAAGCACAATCACAGATCCACAGTATCCACAGGACACAGCATGCATCCTTTCTAAGGATCCCTGCAGTTGGGTCCAGGACAGATGAAGTGACCGTACCTGGCCTCTGCTCGTCTGATCAGAGAGCTGTGGAATCACTCTGTTTTAAAACAGCTGCTTTCGCTTCACTCATCCTCCTGTGAGTTACGCCAACACAACTATCACCGTCCATTACATAACAATGGGATAATGACAACAGCCACAGATTGCTCTGTAATTCAATCAAGAATGACCTGGATTTACTAATTTACTATAATGACATACATAGATATTATTCTTCACCCGTACATTTATATATGCGTGTGTGTGTACATATATAAATATATATATATACATATTGACATTTTAGATTTTAAATAAAGCCTTACCTGAACCATTCATAGAGCTCCATGACATAGGTGCCCCCTCTTCTGCAGGGTAAGGTTGCAGCTTGCCCCATCCTTGACTTGATACAGTCTACTCCTCTACACGTAACCAACATTATATAGCCTGTCCAGCACCCTGTCACTCACTCACAGCGTAGCCAATCACACGTAACAGCACCCTGTCACTACTCTCCACATAGCCAATCACATTTAACATCACCCGGTTGCATTTGAGGAATTGGGTTTTAGGTAAAGTAATCTGCAGGCCAGGGGCTGGAGTGTGACGCAGATGCAATTATCCAGAAACGCTCTGGAGTGAAGCGGCTGGATTTGCAGATGTAGGAACAGACAGGACGACACAGGGCCTCAGCCGCTGATTTGGCTTGTTTCAGTGATCTTATGGGACATTGAACACCTTAAAAGATGGGATTTCACACACACACACACACACACTCTCTCTCACACACACACACAGTCTGACATACACACACACACACACACACACACACACACACACACACACACACACACACACACACACACACACACTCACACACACACACACACAAACACACACAGCACTCTCTCTCACACACACACACACACACAAACACATGCGCACACACACGCATACACACACACATTTTGGTGTGTATGCATAGATGGCAAAGCATACTATAGTTTTTCATAGCACTGTGTAATTGAGTTCAGAGCACGAAACTGAGTGTGTCTGTTGTGTTCTGTTTAGGATCTGTGAATAAAAGTCTGTATGTGTTTTAAATTACATCTGCATCATTACGTCTGGAGTTTCAGCCCGCACAAACAGAAACATTCACCACTGTGGGTAACACAGTTAGCCTCCTGATTTAAACTTGAAATTGAATAATTATCTAAGATGGTGCTTCAGCATAATTCAAACATTACACACACGCACTCTATTTATTTCTTAAATAACATTTTACGTCGTCTGCTCAACAAGGTAGGTTCATTAGCTATTGCTGTTGCATTAGCTATTAGTTATCTATATCTATGTGAAGCAGCTCTTCTACAATCTCAGTCTGTTTCAGTTGCTCCACCCCCTTGCATGCTCTTGGCCAATGGGCATAAAGCATGCTGCAAGTGTCTCTGGCCTCTCCTCAGGACTTGGAGCTTTTTTAAAGCCAATGCAATGGTCCTGGAGACCCGGGAGCTGCAGGGGCACTGACACGGCCAGGGGCACTGACACAGCCAGGGGCACTGACACAGCCAGGGGCACTGACACAGCCAGCGGCAATGACACAGCCAGGGGCACTGACACAGCCAGGGGCAATGACACAGCCAGCGGCACTGACACGGCCAGGGGCAATGACACAGCCAGCGGCACTGACACGGCCAGGGGCACTGACACGGCCAGGGGCACTGACACAGCCAGCGGCACTGACACAGCCAGGGGCACTGACACAGCCAGCGGCACTGACACGGCCAGGGGCACTGACACGGCCAGGGGCACTGACACAGCCAGCGGCACTGACACAGCCAGGGGCACTGACACAGCCAGGGGCACTGACACAGCCAGGGGCACTGCTCCCAATGGAGGCAATGTAATGTTATATTCTTCTCCTCAAAGCAGAGCTCATTTTCTCAAGATATATTGAGAGAGCAAGGGCCTGCAGTCCTTAGCAGAGGTGAAGAGAGGGGATTTGTGCTAGGGGATTTAATTGGAAACCATCTGAAAGTGTCCCAGCATCCCTTTAAAGGCGAACTGCAGTTAGTGTTCAGGTATACTGCGGAGAATGACGAGGGCCTGACCAGTCAAAGTTCCCCTCAAAACGAAGGTGCATGTGTCAACATGATGTAGATTCAGTGGTCCTGAGTATTTTGAACTTCACACTCAACAGTACCATCTTGTGGTGAAAGGGACTCATGGCAGTAGATAAAAAATGTACTTGTGATGTAAATGTGATTTTCAACCCCATTTTTGAAAACCCCACAACTCAATATTTTTAAAAATTATTTATTTCATGTTAAATTATCTATCTCTTCTTTTTCATTGAATTCCACATGTTGAATAACTTGCTCATTACTCACACAGTAATGACAAGCATAACCAATTTAAGGTTGAATATTCAATAATACCTCCTTTCTTCAGTGGGATGTTTGTGATTTTTTTCCTTTTCCATGAGAGAATACAGAGCCACTGACTACCATGTGGCCCTGTGAAAGTCCTGCTTTATCCACTGCAGCTCCACCTGCTGTATCTGCAGGCAGGGTTAGTATTATCATGAGCTAAAGGTCTCCTGGCATATACATTTACTTTGAAAATAGAGAGTGTTCAAGAAAGTTCTACATGTAGGACAAAATGTATTTTATTTACATTGCTTGAGCTTTTGACACTTTGAACCCTGCAACAAACCCAACCCAAGATCAGTCTGCCCAGGCCACATCCAAATGTCAACCATCATGAGAAAAAAACAAAATTGATCCAGCATCAGTGAGTCGGGGGTAAGTCCTACCTGGGTTTCCCAGATGGAGACCCCTGTAGCATTGAATTAATAGTTTTTACAGATACCTTTTCTCAATTCAATATTCAATACAGGTTAATTGAAAAACGATACAACCTATATTATTTCTTGGTTGCACACCACCTTGATCGGCAAATATTACAAGAGTAACTAACGATAAAAACTGCATATCCTCTGTAGATGTTTAAACGAGAAGAGACACTGACTTTCTAATAAACAAGATTTCAGAACACTCACACTTTTAGTTCAGTTGTTTGGACAGAAATGCCTAGAAAACAATCTAGAGCAGAATTTTAAGAAAAATGTCACAGTATTCATACTTTGAAATGGAGTTCGCTACCGATTGGCGGCTTTTATTTGCTGATGTAGGCTTACGTAGTTTTCACAGTTCATTTACATTTTGGACAGCTGCTTCTGCAACGATGGTGAGGTCTGTTTCCAACGCACAGCACAATATCAGCTGTCCGCATGAGTTTCACGGTCCCTGGAATACTGAAACCACGTGACGGCGTTTTACTACTCCATTGACTGTGATTGGCAGCCGAGCTCGGCACTTTTTCCTGGGGAAATCCAAAGTTCCACAGCGATCCGGGAGGAAGTGGGGGCGGGATGTGCGCCGCTGATGACGTCTCCAGCGCCTCGGAGCGCACTGCCGACATGGCGTAAGAGAAAAAAGACTGGACACGGCGTTTGGGAAATCCGATTTAACAGAAGGAAAACACCGAGGGAAGTTTGAAGCCTCTGGATTTATGCACTTCGAATTCTGTACCGTTGTTTTGAGCTAAGTTTTGGTAAGTGCGTCATTTTTGGTCTGAACACTGATAGTTATCTAACTCTGGATCCCATCACTTTTCAGACTTCGCTAGTTTTGATTCCTTTTAGCTGCCTAGCTAAAGTTAACTGCAAGTGGATCTACGTTGTGTTAACTGTTTAGAAAATAACAAACCGATAACGACTGACTGGAATGAGATTTGGGTGGGGCAGTTTTACCGAGATTATTTCAAATAACAAAATTTATAAATCAGTGGGTTGTGAGTTTTCTGCTGGCCCGGGCAAGCCGCTTTAGTCGAGGTTTCCCCCATTTTCTCATTCTTGGCAAACACTGCGTACATGAAAATGGATTGTTATTTAAGAATCAAATCTTGAGATTTGAAATGTTTCAGGTGGCATTTGACTGTGCGTGTACGAGAAGGAGGCTGAGAGCGACTCCCCCGAAAACAGCCGATACATCTGAATGAATCGCGAAATGGAAGATTCGAACTTATAACGGGGTGGTGCGAGTTGTTGGCTAATTGCCTAAGAGAGGGCAAAACGTCTGCCTTCGGGCTAATTGAAAGCACATGCAAAAGCGTGCAATTGCTTTGAAACAACGTCTCCGTTCGGATATTTCATAAGTCACGTAGCACGTCGCGGTGCTGAGACAGACAAAGCGGACGCGTTTTGTTTCATGCTGTAATATTGCGTGTTTGATTGACAGCCTAACTGCGACCAACTTTCCTGGCAGCGGGGAAATGTGCGTGAGCAGAGCGCGTTGAGGTGGCACAGCTGGTTCGCGGCTCCGATGCAAACCTGCCGTGTAATGGAGGTTACCTGTGTTTTAAACAGCCATTTCACTTTGGAGTGATGTGCGCAATGGCCAGCACCGTATGGAAGAGCTTTTCCACAACCTGGTATGATTCTGCGTAAGCAAGTAAATATTTATTAATGTGCCGTTGTTACGTAAGAATTTCTGCACGGTAGCGTCATTGTGCGTTGAGGTGAAGAGAGGACAGCAGTCAAACATCATTTCACCATTTAAAATGTTAAATTATCAATGAAATTCAACAATGATAAGAATAAAAGTAAATATCAGTACGGTTCTTGGTATGACCATTAAAGGAGGACCTTGCTGTGAAAATCGCCATAGTTTGAGGTTGGTTTTATTTATCTCAGAGGAAATAATTCCTCTGTTGGGTTGAACATCCACTTCCATTGTGTGTGAGGAATGTGACCCTGTTCCCCAGAGACATATATTTTTTTTCTGTGAAGGGATTTATGTGTTTGTGACATTTGTGAGAGAGCAGCCAGGCAGGGTGGCTGCAGCACAGAGCCTCAGTGGCACTTTGTGGCAGCTGGCCGAGGGAGCCGGGTAACGGCAGGCCTTTGCCTCTCTGGCAGAAGCGCCGGTGCGGTCACTTCCTGTGTGTGGAAGCTGTGCACTGGAGAGCATTCTGCACTGCCATACAGGGGCCCGCTGCCGCGACTCTGCGAAAGCAGGGCCTGCACCTCCACTCTAATCACCAGGTATCACCGCCTCTGCTGCGCTTTTTAGGGGCAGAGGAATTCAAATGCACTGAGGATGCACAGAAATGCGCATGTGATTCTGGGAGGCAGTGAACAAGTTGTTTATTTTGAGAGGAGTCTGTCCCAGGGCAGCCCGCGTTATCTGTGAGGACGTGTGTCTGGTGTTAGGCTTTGTAGCTGGTGTGAGCCAGGGAGACTGGAAGCCTGTGGTGACTGAGCCAGTGGCTGTACGTTCATCTGTATTTACATCGTTTTTTCCTAAGTATGATCAGGACACGACAGGTATTGCTTACAGCTAGTATTGCTTACTACTCTGTAGGATGGTCCTTACCTGATGTTTCCCCGTATTCCTCTAATGTGTTCTTTTCATTTCAGTTTTGGTAAAAGCATGAATTAAATGGCACACAGAGAACACAGATTTCCTGTGTGATCTGAATGTTTTAAGCAGAGGGAGATTTTTTAACTGCCCTCCTGAGAAAGATCCAGTGTTTTCCATACTGCACCCCCCTGATCCTGGTGCAAACCCAAGGATATGTTTTACCAGGGATGTGTTTTGTAAGCTATTGATAGTACAGCAGTGAAGCTGTCTGTCCATCTTCAAGCCATCTGGATAGAGAATTCTTTCTTTTCAGGGGTCTGCTTGAAATCTCCTAACCGAAAGCAGCACTATTTTTAATCAGATGGGACACTTCCCTAATGCGACGTAAACATTGGCTTTCAGATGTGGAATGTTGGTTTGCTGTTTTTTCCGGCATGTTCCCAGGCCCCTGTTAGGGACAGCGCGGAATCAGTGTGCTCTATCACAAGTGTATTTGACATGTAACTGCTTCTACCATGTTTACACGGCTCCCAGATTGGCTGCGTAAACTATAATCTTAGCAGCCTCTCTGTTTGGAAACAGGCAGGGAGTTAGTGGAATCCTGCCAGGTTCGGGGCTTGCTGGACCCCCAGACTCAGTGAAGTAAGCGGGGATCCCCCACAGCTTAGTGCTAGGCCCTACACGTGGCGCTCTGTGCTGTAATTGGGCCCAGTTGACTGTAGTGTCTGTTGCTTGAACACCACCATCTCTTAATCAAACAGTCAGTTTGCTTTAAAACAAATGTAAGCTTGTTGTTTTGTTTGACAGAATGATAGCTGTGCTCAGTAGGAGTTATGCAGTAATGCTTTCCCACTCGTACTTGTGTTGCTTTGGGTCTGTGTTTTCTTTACTCTTGTGTGACATTAGGAGGCTTAGGCTTGGCTGCAGGTGTGGGCAGGTGTCAGTCGGAGGCCCTGAGCCGCAGGTGGGAGGAGTGACCGGGAGAAGGGACAGCGCTGGCACCAGGAGCACAGCTTGGCCGTCTGTGGAGACATGCTGTAGATTTGCCTGTAAGACTCAAGGATGAGAATCTATTCTCACAGAACAAGTAGATGCTCAATACATTTAGCAGGATGTTCTCAGGTCTTGCATTCGATATTTAAAGCTGTGTTGTCTTCTTGTCAGGTGACTTTGCAGTCAGTGTGGCTTCCTGCCCTCATTGGACAGTAGGCCCTCTGTAGTGCTCACCTCCTGTGACTCTCATACCTCAGCTGAGGGCTCGCACAGGTTCGGACTGATGCTGACTGGCTCGCTGTATCGGCCTGTGAGACGCCCGTATTGGGCCAGGGGTGTTCCTCTCCCTCAGTGCCAGCTACACAGCTTGGCCATTGGTGAATGATGCCAGCCCGTGATGCAGCTGTGAGCAGTTCAGCCATATCCAGGGTCTTGTGGATTTAGCTAGAACTAGCTGATAACCTCTGAGGCAACACATTTCACTGAGCTTATTAAACACCATGATGTTTGTATACCTTCATTTGCCAACTCTCTGGCATATACTGTACAGACCTTTTAGTGGGTAGAGCAACAGCCAGCTTTGGTATGCAATGACTTATTTTCTGCTCAGTAATTTCAGTCAGTGCTCCAACAGGAAGTACCAGGAGGAGGATGTATATATTAACTCTCCATATTTGACAGCTCTAGTGCTGCATAGTGCTTAGCGTCACACCAAAAATGTGCTTCAAAGGCGTGTGTAAAGAGCAAAGGAGATTTTTTACAGTGCCACGTCTTTAGTAGTCTCTGTTTAAGTTAAACTTCCTTTGGCGAATATACTGTAATTACCAAAGCTGTCATTTTGGGCACTGACGACAAGCCTTACGTTAAAGGATAAAAATAGCTGAAAGGACTTGTTAAATTTGGCATAATTTCTGTTTGGTTGTACTGAATAATTGTTTAATTTGACACTAAGCCAGTATGTCGGGTTTGTTTGTAATGGAGAAACCCATGGAAGCTGGTTGATTTGACAGAACTGTGCCGTTATGCTATATGATCACAGCTTTCCATGCTGTTCTCCCGGGTAAACAGGATGTGGCTGCTGAGAGTTGCCTTGCTCTGCTGCTACAGGCCTTCTCCCCTCTCAGTGCTGCTGTGTACATCAATACAGCTGAGACATTCCACACATAGCTCACAAATAAAGTGATAAAGTCTCTAATCAAGGCTTTCTGATTCAGTGGTGCTGCTGGAGGAGACAGTTCTGCTCAGAGCAGCATGCTTCAGTAAGCCAGGGAAGCTTCTAGAGAAAGAGGTCGTCTGACTGAGACAGGGAGCCCCTTCGCATTCAGGCCGCTGAGAGGAGTGTAAATTTAGAGGTTTTCCCTGTCTCCTGGTCTGAAATAGCGCAGGGTTATTGCAGACCGGCGGCTAGCAGCCGGGCACTCACATGCCTGGGATGTGTTCTGTCCTGTGCTGGCTCAAAGCACAGATCTGGGATGTGTTCTGTCCTGTGCTGGCTCTAAGCTCAGATCTGGGATGTGTTCTGTCCCGCGCTGGCTCTAAGCTCAGATCAGGGATGTGTTCTGTCCCGCGCTGGCTCCCAGCTCAGACCTGAACACACTCACACAGCTCCACAGCTCTGTGACCTGGCAGGGTCTTCGCACGGACCCCGCTCCGCTGCTGACGTCATGGCTGACGGACAGGTCACCAAACGCACGTCATTAGCTGTCCAATCACAGCCATAGCCTGAGGCTGTCGGAGCGAGAGCCATGGAGAGAGAGAGGAGACGTGAGACAGGCCAAGGCCCAGTCACCTTCTCAGTGTATTTCTCTTAACAGCGGCTGTCCGGCCCCCCACCACACCCAGCCAATCAAGACATTTCTGTATCAAATTTCTCCAAAAATATGCCATTACTGGTGCTGGAAGAAATGTCTGCTCTTAGGTTGTTAGCAGTATGGAGTGCTTATCTTTGTGTGTTGACATTGGCTTACTGTAGCATGTTAGAATTGTAAAATGGCTGTTCTGTAGAAAGCCAGTGTGAGATTGCTTTTACACAGGTGGTGACTCATAGCTAAGATTAGTGCTTTTCCCCATTCTGGCTGAACTCTCCACTGCGTAAGAATCTGTAGAAAGCAGTAGTGAACGTTTGTGTCGAATCACAGTTAGAAATTCTTAAACAATTCTTAAACTGCTTAGGAGACAAAGTTCACCTCTCGCTCTCTGCTGATTGGCTGTGCTTAGAAGGCATGGCCTTTCTCCCCAGGATTCCGGGTTCATAGTGGCTGGTAGCAGCTTTGTTACAGGGTTCTGGCTGCCTGGCAGAGGATGGTTGTAGTGTCTGATCCGCAGCTTTGGTTCTGACAGTGGAACAGCCCCTCGTATGGGTCACGTTCAGCAGCACACAAGCAGCATAATCCACCCCACGCCCAGTTACATAAAGCTCCGAAATATACTTTCCCATATGTAATTGCAGGTAGGAGAGACAGACGATCACGCTTAGGACAGGGGGGTTGAGATCTAGCCTGAAGAGGTGGGTCTTCAGTCTGACAAAAGATGGCCAGTGGTTCAGTTGTTCTGACTGAAACAGGAAGCTTGCTCCTCCATGTAGGGGCCAAGACAGACAGTGGGTGTGGTCGGGATGCGAGGTCACGAGAGGAACAGCCAAAAGTCCTGAAGAAGCTGAGCGCAGTGGTCTGGCCAGCGTGGAGGGCTGGGCAATGGGGAGAAGAGAGAGCCTCTGTAGGCTGAAACCAGCGTTTTGAAGAGGAGATACAAGAGGATTTGGGAACGTTGTGGACCAGTCAGGCAGCAGCATTCTGTATAAGCTGCAGAGGCTGCAAGGAGGGAGTTAGAGCAGTGTAGGCGGGACAGAGTCAGGGCCTGTACCAGGGAGCTGGGCTGAGGAGGCTCTGAGCTGGGGTGAGTGCACGGCAGGGTGGGTCTCTGAACTCTGCCATCCTGCTAGCACAGCTGCATGCTCAGGGTGTGTTTAACATGCATTCTGTGTGGCTGCACCCACCACAGCAAACACTGTGGTCACGCCTGCTGAGTGTGTGTGTGTGTGTGTGTGTCTGTGTGTGTGTTACAGCAAGAGCGAGGACACTTTCCACCTCACACCAAACTTCAACTCCGCTGTGCGAAGAGTGAGTAAGAGTTCAGAGGTCCTTGCAGTGACTGCCGATGCAGGAATTTTTATTATCAAACAAGTGTTGATCAGACAACACAAAGATGCAGTTTGCTTCATGGTCTGACACAACCACAAGATGCTGTTTGGCTTTCATAGCCACACGCTTTTATAAGGGCAGGACTACACAAACACACTGGAGTAAATGTCTCTTGAGTGCTGTTGTTTTAACACTTCCACCCACAGAGGGACAGGAAGTCAATACCAACAGGGAGACAGTGACACAGGTTTAAATTGCTTTCCACATTTCTGAATGGTTTTTTAAAAGAGCTGTTTACTAGGAGCGACTACAAGCGGCCATTTGCTGTTCTTTTAAATAAACAGTTGCAGAAACTTGTGTATGTAGAAAAGATGATTTAATGGCATAGCTCTAAATATTTCCTAGTGTCTGATTGCGCAACTCTAAACTGAAGGGTCCATTGCCTAACTGCATTCCCATGGTCTCAGTCCTCGTCTTATTTTGTCTGAAGTGTTTGGTCTTGCTCCAGTAGTGTGCAAGAGTGTTATGTAAGCAAAGTTTCACATGCAGTATTTTTATGTTTGCCAGGATAAATGAATGCAAACATGAGGAAAATCGCTCTGAGTCCCATCGCTGTTGGAACTGCCTGTGTGAGGCTGGGGGTGAGCCAGGTGTGAGTACCTGGAAACACAGTGTCCCGTGGAGCTGTGGCATGTTTGGAAGCTTTGGGGGTTTGGAGTTTTTGGGAGGTTTGGAATTTTTGGGGGGATTGGGGTTTGGGGGTTCATGCGCTTCTCTCTCTGTTGGCAGCAGATTGTGTGGACTGGCTGTGATGACTCTGCTTTTCAGATGGTTCTCTGCAGAAACGGCTGCTTACAGGTGTGAGTGGAATGCGTGTTACGCAGCTGCTGCAGGTGGGAACTCATGTCAGCGTGGGGTTTGACCAGGGCAGAAACAAAAGCATGATCTCGCAGGGGCTTCTGAAACTGGCTTCTGCTCCAGCGTCCTGCCCTGGAGAGGCACAGCCAGCCTGGAGCCCCGAGGCCACTGAGAGAGCTCTGTGGGGATGCCTTTGAGGATGTGGGACATTTCAAATGTGATTTGACTCTTTAATGGGATTCCTGCACTAGTCTGCGCTCCGAACAAAAGAGCAGTTGAAATGAAACGGTTGAAAACGGCAGCTGTCACATGCTTGTTGTGTTGAGCTTCTCTGTGAGGTATTTGTGGAATTTTCCTTTTTTGACCGTCAGTCTCCACAGGCAAGTGATTGGAGATGGAGCCTCACGGCCCCACGTCCCTGGATACTGTGCCATGAATGTGCAGTAAATATAAAATCATCATTACAGCCAGCAGTAATTTGATGCAGGAACCCTGAGCCTGAGCTCCACACTCCTCTGGCTCTCTGCTGCACACATCTGTAAACACTTAACACAGATCATCAGGCAGTCTTTACCTTATGCGCACCGGTAACCTGATTATCCATGCTTTTTTGAGCTGTTTGCATTGATCACAACTGTCTCTGCAAGCTTTGATGGGAACAAACAGCATTTGCATGAACAGTCTATGAAGAGCCAATGGGGATGTGTTTGATATAGTAAAGTATTAAAGCACTGTAGCAATCATGGTGAAAAATTCGGAAAGTGAGTGTATACATACGTCAGTGTGTGTGTTTAATATGTAGACACACAGACACAGAAATGGTAATACTGTGCATGAAAGGGTTAATGAAATGGGCTTTGTAAGTGTTTTGCAAGCTGACATTCATGTTAATGATTTCCCACTTGTTCTCATGTGGGTCTCTGCTCTAAAATGGTGGTTTATCAGAGGGGTTTTCAGTCTTGCTTTCTGTTTCTGGGGATGAAAGGCATCCGCAGATTTGGTAGAGGAGAGTGGAAAGG
This sequence comes from Megalops cyprinoides, assembly GCF_013368585.1. Lineage (NCBI taxonomy): Eukaryota > Metazoa > Chordata > Actinopteri > Elopiformes > Megalopidae > Megalops > Megalops cyprinoides. The sequence continues at coordinate 900,653 of NC_050607.1, read as the reverse complement.
GTTAATGTCCCCGGCACAGGGCTCCCGTCTCTCAGAGTTATGTTCCCTGCACTTCCCTCGCACTGTTAGAATGTGGACAAAGTCGCAGAAAAACACTGCTGTCAGTTTCTTTTTTTCCCTTCTAAAACGGGTAACCTGAAGGCAGACATTTCTCAAGCCTGTGCCAGGAAATGCCTCCTGACAGAGCAGGCCGAGGGAGGGGCAGAGGTCTGTGTGCCAGTTAGCAGGCTGCATAACTGCCTGTACCATCGAGATGAGCTCTGGCTCTCCCTCTCTTAAAGGAGCCTGTTAAGGACAGCTCTTAGTGTTCAGTGCTTTTGTTTCCCGGGAAACCGGGGCCTGAACCCGTGCTCAGGCCGTGCTGCTGCCTTTCCCTGCGTTCTCGGTGTGTGGCGTGCAGGGGAAGCACCCCCCTCTGTCCCGGGTTCCAGGCCCCGGGGCGGGTGACCAGAACGTGTCTGTGGGGTTTTTCCTCCTTCAGCCTGCAGGCCTGGAATTCCAAAGCCAGCGTGAGTCATTTCCTCCGCGCCCTTCATGCAGCAGTCAGAGTACATGCGGTGTGCCCTGCTGCCATGCACTGAAGCAAAAACCAAGGGCAACAAGGGGTCTTGCTCTTTAGTAAAATTGCAATACCACCATTATTATTATTATTATTGCCTTTCTCTGAGTGTGTTGGGGAAGGCAGTGAAGCCTCGGATGCCTCAGATAAACTTGCACATCAGCTTGAATTGGACTTGTAAATAAGATAATATCGTATCAGTATCTGAGTTCCCAGGGCTTTAGGGGAGCAGTAAGATTCACAGTAAGGATGGATTCAGACATGAACACAGCAAGTGCTATGAACACTTCACCTAGCCTCTATGTGATGATTTAGGAATCCGTATAGAATGAAGTTGATAAAATTGTTTGGTTAATCTAAACTTGTTGATGTATGATATATTGTTGAGAAATAATGGAACTGTTATCTCAACGTGTTAATGACCTATTGCCTTCCTCCCAGCCCTTCTTGTAATGATATTACTAAAAGTTACTCAGCTGTTTATATTTCATGTGTTGAATGCCTCTTTGTGTAATCATTTCTAATTTTAATCATAAAGTTGTAAATATAGCTTTAGTAAAGGCAGCGTGAGGCTTTTCTTCTAAGGGATGTCATTTATACTTTAATACTTTCCGCAACACATCACAGTTTGGGGTGTGTCTCTTTGTGACACCCAAAACGGCAGCTTCCAGCCTTTAATGGAGTGTGTCAGCAGAGCGTTTTCGGGGGGAATCTGTTGCCCTCGTCTCTGTTTGGCTCCTCAGCACAATGGAATGTAGAGAGGCCAGCGAGTGCAGCCAGACCTCCGCTTATGCAGGAGAGCGCTGGGATCCTGGCGGCCATGTCTATACGAGGCCTTAGCGAAGCACAACAAACCGCTGGATACGTGTGTGAGGTTTGTTTAAAAAGGCCCTCTGCTGCTGGCAGGGTAACCGGCCCAGTGCTGGGTTTTCCCAGGCTGTGCTCCAGCTGCTGACATAAACCTCAGACAGAGAGTCATATTCCCCAAGCAAGGGGCTGCAGTACAGCTCCATCCTCCCTCACATTTGCTACTGTCAGAGCTGAAATGGATCCAGCCTGGGTCTCGGTGAGGCTCAGTGGAACCGTGTCCAGTTTTATTGGCTAAAGGTTTGTCTGATTATTGTTTGGAATATGACTGTCCTTCTGTATTCCCTTAATGATCCACGCAAAGGTCAGTCATGAAGACAGTATTAGCTGGTGAGAGCAGCTTTTTCTGGCACATTCAGTTGCAGCAGAGGTATGCTGCTTGCTTCTTCCATAACTTTTCAAAAGGTTCCAGGGCTTTGGTCTTTCCCACAATGCTTTGCATGTTGGGCGTTCTCAGCTAGTTTCACCTGTTTGGGTTGCTTTTATTTAGGGTCAGGTAAATGGGCTGTGGAATTGAACATGTCTGTGCAGTGAGGGACGTTCATGGCGAGGACTGCACCACCACTGCTTGATTACCACAGGTTGGGACTACAGTGAACCGGCCAGCTGTGATTTCCGGTGGTATTTAAATTAAATGAGTGGTATTAAATGGTGGTATTATATGAATGAGATCAGGTGACATTAACCAGCTGTAGGTGAGGACCTTTAAAGTAACACATGCACATGAATTTCTCCATAGTGATAAAATCGGATGTTTTCTACCCAGACACCAAGATCCCAGGGCAGTAGCATTGATGCTTCTCCCCTCTCCTGTTTGGCTGGAAGGAGTCCTGTAGCTGCAGCTTGAGCTGTGTGGGAATTTCAGTCATTTTCCTCACCCTCCCATAGATGCACTGTGTGTGCTGTCTGGATTGAACTGTGGATTTCTGTATGTGAACATGACCTCTGTTTGTTAGGACACGAGTCCAGTAAACAGTCACGTTGTTAAATCAACAGCTCGCACAGCTGGTGTTGTAAGTACTCAGAGTAGGGGAAGCCCTTTGCTGGTCAGTCAAAACTTGAAGGGTCAAACTCTCTTGACTTGAGTCCAGTATTTCTAACTCCTGTTACTGTACTTTCTGCCCCCAGCAACTGATCCAGGATTAGTCTGCCCAACCCTCATCCTAATCCAATCAGTTTTAAATGGCAGAGCACATCTGATCCAGGACCTCTTTATCCAACTCTAATTCCAACCCAGCAATTATGGGGGAAAGTGGTCCAGGTTATGGTTTTGGGACAGAGCCTGTGTACAGTGTCAGAAGTAGCCATGTTTAGTGGCTGGCCTCGAGTCCCGGTTCTGCTTGGAGCCGAATATTTCGGTTGGCTCTGCAGCAGGATGTCCTCTGGTTTGGGAGAGGGAGGGCAGTGTGACTGCAGGCTTTTTGGGCGCTTTACCAAATGCCTGCTCGCAGTGGATCCTCCTAAAACAAAGAGCCCCCAGTGTTAGCACTGGCAGTGCAGTCACTCAGCCAGTACACGAGTTAAACGGCTTAATTATTCTTTTAAACTGTTTTTACTGCTCTGTCCCCAGGGACAGCGGAAAGGCAAGCAGAGGCGAGCAGTGCCACACACACAGATAATACAGTCTGTTCCACAGAGAAATTCACTCTGCGTCCGCAGTCTCTCTGTCTCTCAGTGATGAGCAGACAGCAGACGGGCAGAGCTGCATTCGCAAGTTCAAGGGAACAAATTTAAGGCTCATCCGGGTGCATTTTTGCAAATAAAGGCTAAGGCCTTTCGTAGTAGTCATTGCTACAACTTTGCCTCACCAGTTAGAACCACCTTTATATATGCCTAATGCCACAGTGCAACTTTGCTGACATCATATTATATGCATCTTAAATAATAAAATACAATTAAATAATTAAACCTTAGTGTCATGTTTCCAGCAATTCTGAACAATGAGAACTCTCTCACATCCTTCGTTTGGATATCATTGGCAATCATCATCATAGAATCATAGACTAATCTGTGTATTATCGGGATTATGAACGGTGTGTTGGTGCTGAATCTGTTGTATTGATGTCGGTTATGAATGGTGTGTCATTCTTGAATGTATTGTACTAGCGGTGTCAGGCTTCCTTGAATGCGCACTGAGCGTGTTGGCGTTTTACTGTTCCCTGCAGTGCCGTTGTGGAGGGTTGTGACTTGCTGCTGCTCAGATTTTGCGAAATGTTTTGAATTCCAGGCATATCTCCACATGGCGATGAGTTCTCTGAAAGAAAGGCCGCATTATCACCAAAATGGCCCCTCTCTCACGTCACATGACTGAGGGGGCCACAGGAAATGAGCATGGACACCGGCAAAGCCAGGGGCTTAAAGGATGCGTTTACTGCCCTTACATGTTTGCATTTAAAGTGAATGTCCTGATCTTACCTTCACTGGCATCTTAGCCTTTCCTTAGCCTGTGATTTAGGAAGATGCAGTCTTAAGGGACTGGCTGTTAGCAGTGAGGAGAGAAATTACGGACACCCCATTTGCATTTGTATGGTCTGAACAGGAGTCTCTCTGTTTCCCTACTGAAGTGTGTTGTTCTGTGATTTCTTATCCCCACAGTGGGGAACTGTTTGTTTCAGAGTTTATAGTGTTTGGCTCATAACTAGTCATGAACCACCGTGGAATACATTCATTTACAAATAGTAATGTTTTCCTTTGCCTGGTATGTTCATTTACTGTGATGTGGTGCTCGGCTCTGACATCACCCGATATGAGGCAGCACTTAATATGAGACGCTGTGTGCTTATGGGAAAAGTATTTTTTCAAATTTCTGTTTTTCCTGACTTTTGGATTTTTCAGATTTAAAACTTTTGAGTTTGTTGTAATGTTGCACATAGATCCGGTGACAGAGATGCAGAGACATTCTAACGGATATACATTACATCACATTACATTACATTACATTACATTAATTTAGCAGGTGCCCTTATCTAGATCGACTTCTAGCACAAAGAACAAAAGTGTGCATATATATCAGAGAGGCAGAGAGTGCAGAACACTTTATCACATCACTGCACCCTATCTGCACCCTATCTGTAGAGCTTATATTATATTATACCACCTTAAAACAACCAAAAGGTGTTAAAGGTTGCAGTTTGACAGTACTGGCTCCCCAAACCCTGAAAACCTGCTGATGAGGTCAGTGAGTGACAGCGGGTGATGAAATGCCACACACTGACTGGGTACCTGTTGTGGTGTGATGTGACAGTTTGTATGGTCACACTGTGAAAACCTGCATTTTAGTTTTACCTCTGGTTAGTTTTAGTTTTCTTACTAAACAGTGAATCTTTGTAACCCCGCCCTCTCTGCCCGCTCCTGCGCCTCAGCCTGACCCCCCCTCTGCAGCTGAGCCACGGCACAGAGCCCTTCTCTGCTTTATCCCGCGGAGCACCGGGGGGGTGGGGGGGGGGGGGGGGGTTTGCAGCTGGGAAAGCCCAGGTATGTGTGGAATGCCACACTGCAGGGACTTGTCAGGCATTCCTGTGTTCACCACAGAGCTGCTGCTCTCCTCCTGCTCTCCTCCTCCTGCTCTCCTCCTCCTGCTCTCCCTCTGCTCTCCTCCTCCTGCTCTCCCTCTGCTCTCCTCCCTCTGCTCTCCTCCCTCTGCTCTCCTCCTCCTGCTCTCCCCCTGCTCTCCTCCTCCTGCTCTCCTCCTCCTGCTCTCCTCCCTCTGCTCTCCTCCTCCTGCTCTCCTCCTCCTGCTCTCCTCCTCCTGCTCTCCTCCTCCTGCTCTCCCTCTGCTCTCCTCCCTCTGCTCTCCTCCTCCTGCTCTCCCTCTGCTCTCCTCCCTCTGCTCTCCTCCTCCTGCTCTCCCCCTGCTTTCCTCCTGCTCTCCCCCTCCTGCTCTCCTCCTCCTGCTCTCCTCCCTCTGCTCTCCTCCTCCTGCTCTCCCCCTGCTTTCCTCCTGCTCTCCCCCTGCTTTCCTCCTGCTCTCCTCCTGCTGTACCAAAAGCTGGCTGGTGATAGGCTACAGTCACACCATGTTATTCTGAGGTGTTTAAACAAGCGTCCACTTCTGTGTATCCAGAAAAGCAGCCTCTAGCTAACCATATCTTTCAGGAGCATCATTGTCCTACTGTTGCATTATATCTTAATAGAAATTACAGTTGCAAACTGCTTGAGTAGGAGCCCTCTGATATGAGTAAATCAATCTGATTATGTGAAAATACGCAGAGCTGGTCAGGTGAGCGTGAAAGATGCTTTGTGAGGATTAGAGAGGCCCGCAGGACCAGGCTGCTGTGTTTACTCTCACACAGCTGCGATATGTGGGAAAACACTGACCACATCAGAACCAAACACCAGCTTGCTTTCATGCTCAGTGTGAGAATTCGAACCTTGACGTTAACTCTGCAATCCTACGACACACATGGGTTATTGTGCTTTCTGTAGCTAAAGGCACAACAGTAGCTGGAATATGCAGTTATGAAGAATTGACTGTATATATTTTGCATATTGTGTCCTCTTGGCCCTTCATGCCTCTGAGAGCTCCTGACGGTTTGCACTGGTGTGGGATTGAATGCTGTCTTCTAAGCTCCGCCCGCTGGCACACGGTGACTTCCTATTGGTGCCCTGTGTGTTCCGCAGGCAGCTGGCAGGGTCAGAGTGGCTGTAAACCCACAGGAAGCAGACTGCTTTTCCCCTTAAAGGGAAACACTAAATAGATATCATCTCCCGGGTATTTGAAAGGAAATTACAGGAAATGGCTTTAATGTGTGTCACCACAGAGGCTTTCAAAGAATGATGTGGCATTTTATTGGCTGGTTCTTCCATCAGGGACTGCTTACGGCATTAACAGTTTTGCACCTTATACTCTACACTCTACAACCAGTTGTTTCAGCTGGACTCTCACTGTGGCAGTGCAGGTAAAGCACTTGGACTCTCACTGTGGCCGTGCAGGTAAAGCACTTGGACCCTCACTGCGGCCGTGCAGATAAAGCACTTGGACTCTTACTGTGGCCGTGCAGGTAAAGCACTTGGACTCTCACTGTGGCCGTGCAGGTAAAGCACTTGGACTCTCACTGTGGCCGTGCAGTGAAGCATCTTGCTGAAAGGCTCAACAGCTGCATCCCACCTGGCCTGGAGTCCAGCGGCTGGGATCCCAGTGACTCTGCCGTGACCCCGGCATGACCCCACAGCACTGTGCTGTCTGCCTCGTCTGTTTGCATGCGTGGATTGATGACCTGAGATAACTGCTGGAAATGAACTCCACAGTGCTTACCAGCATTGTCTAATAATTACAGAAAAACTGAAGTCTGCCGATTCTCGGGAAGAGATTTTCCTGCATGTGATCGATGTTATTCTGTGTGTTTTCCCAAGGTGCAGCAGCAGCTTGAGACATGATGTCTGACGCCAGTGACATGTTGGCGGCCGCTTTGGAGCAGATGGACGGGATCATCGCAGGTAAAACGGCTTTATCTGGGCGGAAACCAGACACCTGGAGGGCCCTGAAGATCTGACGCAAACATGACCTGTGCTTTGACCTTGTTTAGCTTAGAGTGTTTTGTTGACTGCTTTGAGTTCTGTGTATGTCTACGCTAGCCGAGCAGCATTAGTGCTTATAGCCCTGGAGTTCTGGGTTGAAACACCATGCCACCAACATCGATTTGATGTTCACAACCTTAGTATAGCAAATTATGTGATTTTTGCTTTGCTTTTTGTAATTTTGATCTCAAAATTACATCCAGGAAAAGTAAAGCTTAAATTGGTTACTGGCAGTTGGTTTTGAAAAATATGAGACATTAAGAGGGTTAGAGTTGAGATATTATCTGCGGTGACCTTAACCTTGTTAATCTGGATTTGAGCTTTCTGTTGCTCCAGCAGTGGCTTAAATGGTGTTATTATTCAGCCTCAGCCCAAGTCTGTGCAGGGCCGTGAAATTCTGCCCAGCGCCTCCAGGTGAAGTGGGGTGTTTGCGGTTTGGGGCTGAGTATGTGCGGGCAGAACGGGCAGTGTGTTAATTATAGAGCTGCAGTTTCCTGTGGAAGCTGGCTGCTGGGTCACATGGCCTCCTCTGGCCCTCCGTTACCCGGACGTCTGTGACCTTTAGCTTCTTTTGATTGGCTCAGCTCTGCCTCAGGGCAGCAACAGTATCATCTCCGCTAATCATTTTAATAATGTGATAATTTTGCACGAATCTGAAGACATTCATGTCTACTTTCCTCTCCTTTTACTCTGAAATGCGTTATTTTTAGTGCGCTGCGGTCTGGCCTGATTAAACAGACGGGGTGGTTATAGTATCTGATGTGAGCAGTGGTCAGAGTGAATTATGTTGGATGTGAAACCGCAGATTAGAGCTGTCTCACTTCTCTTCTCCCCTCTGTGGCTGCTCTTGGTCATTTTGTTGATGATGTTTTGACTGCAGCAAGCCGCCATTTTGGCTCAAACATGCCTTTGACCAGTGTGGGTGACCTCATTTCCCTATAGGCTCCAAGGCGCTGGAGTACTCCAATGGCCTGTTTGACTGCCAGTCCCCGACGTCACCCTTCATGGGCAGCCTGCGGGCGCTGCACCTGGTGGAGGACCTGCGGGGGGCGCTAGAGCTGATGGACCCGGAGGAGAGGGACAGCCTGCGCTGCCAGATCCCGGACTCCACTGCAGACAGCCTGGTGGAGTGGCTGCAGGGCCATCTGGTGAATGTTCCCATCATGCACCAGTTATACCCCACACTGCGGCACTTACCCATCATGCACCTGCTACACTCCACACTGCGGCATTTACCCATCATGCACCTGCTACACTCCACACTGCTGAATTTACCCATCATGCACCTGCTACACTCCACACTGCTGAATTTACCCATCATGCACCTGCTACACTCCACACTGTGGCATTTACCCACCATGCACCTGCTACACTCCACACTGTGACATTTACCCACCATGCACCTGCTACACTCCACACTGCGGCACTTACCCATCATGCACCTGCTACCCTCCACACTGCTGAATTTACCCATCATGCACCTGCTACACTCCACACTGTGGCATTTACCCATCATGCACCTGCCACATTCTCTCTATAATACTGCCTTATGTAGTGTGTTTACTCAGATACATCTCATGGTAATCTGTCATGTTGAAGTGCCTTATGGGGTTCGAGAACTCTCCTCCATGTGGGATCACTCTGTTTGGTTTTACTCGTAAATGAGCTCAATGTTGCTTGGAAGAGCTGCTGTTTAGCAATGCAGTGAACTGAAGGATGGGAGTTTCTATTTTCATCGTGCAGTTACATTGTACAGATTGCACTGTAGATTTGGTATGTCTGTCTTTCTGTCACAGTTGATTGATAAGATGCTGTGTCTGTGTTTCAGCAGGGCTGAATGGGTGTGTCCCATTCTGGAGAGTCTCTCTAGGGTTATTTCAGTGGGTGGTCTCTATCGGGTTATTTCAGCAGGCAGGCTCTGTGGGGTTATTTCAGTAGGCGGTCTCTGCAGGGTTATTTCAATCTTGGTGATGTAACTGCGTTCAGCTGAAAGGAGTAAATGTGGTGGAAGAGAGCCGGACAGCGACAGCATCCAGGCCCCTGGGCCCTCCCTCTATCAGAGGCCACCACCCGAGTGGCCGGTGCAGCTACTGTGCGATTTGTACTCAACACTTTGCTGTTTAATGTGGGAAGGAAGGCCTTACTTAACCTCAGTTCATACCGTTTGTCCTGGGAGAGTCACTGTTGTGAAACACTGTGCTTTGATGAGCTCTGTGATGTGTCTCTGAGTGTTACCTCATCTGAGGTGACTGAAAACATTTAAAGCACAGTTGCCCCAGAGCAGTGGTTGATTTTTTTTTTTCCTGTAGTAGTGCAGAGACTGACCTAAAAATGTCTTTAAAGTGACACCATACATGAGCCTGACCTTTGCACCCCTGCAAAGTTTGCCATAAATCTCCAAATTATGAAAAACGTATTTTGACCTAACCGCTCGGGTCAGATATTTATAGAAGACTTCACCTCAGGCTTCTCTCAGGCAATTAGCAGTGTCCTTGTCTGGCTTGTTTGTGCAGGTTGGTATTTAAATAAATAAGCAGGAACTGTGTCCACTGAAATGAGCTGTGTTGTGACTGCCCTGGGGCGGCCAGCGTCAGACTGACAGCGAAGGATAAACGGCACTGCTTCCGTTTGATTCGCCGGGGTCTGGCCCAGCCCGCACGCCTGCGTGGGATTGGCCAAGGTGTTGCTCACAGCTCACTTGCGTCAGTGTCTGACCTGCTGCTGAGGAGGTTGAGGAAACATGTCTCTGGTTTCCCTTGAAAGGAAGGAAGTTGCTTTTCCAGTGTGCAAGTCCAGTACACTTCACAATGCAGTGAGCTTATCTGGGTGGTGGCTTGACCTCATCATTTTAAGATGATCTCTGATATGCTTTTGTCAGGCATTCTTTAGGCGTACCTCTCCCCAGTTATGAAAAATGATGCGTCTCTAATCTTAGAGTTGGCATTTGTGTACAGGAGTAGGCTCATCTCAGAGTGACAACCTCTGCATGCTGATTGGAGGATAGGTGCTACCCTGCTGATGTCATCTGAGTAACAGCCAGGCGCTGATGACAGCCTTGAGCTCAGCTTACATTCCAAGAGAATGCCTTAACCACTGAGCCTCCTGGGAGCCCCAGCAGACAGGCCGTCTGTTAAATCTGACTGCATCTATCCAGGCTGTCACATGTGACACCCCCTCAAGGTCTGCAGCATGAAGTGCATGTTCAGGGCTTGAAGACTCTGCTGTAAGGAGGCAAAACGCCTCAGCGTGAGTGTTTTCCATCAGGAATGTTGCTCAAATTGCACACAAGGAAAGTGCTCCCTGAGGCAGAGACTGACCTTTTCAGTAAGTAAGCTAAATTCATTCCTCTGCGCAGTATTGCAGAGGACACTCTCGCACCCCCCTCTAACACATTCATAGATTATTTGGTACATTGGGTTCAGGGTACAGGATTTCAGCAGGCCAGGCTTGTGGAAGCATGTTGTTGAGCAGTTGAACTCTCTGATGTTCTCATGTACCCTGCCGGTGATCTGAGTCCTGTGGGTGTTTAGGTCTGTTGCACTCCATATATGGATGTTCACATATTTCCATATATGGATATGGTCTTGTGCTTCATTCCCGTACACATCCTTTAAGCCTGCCTGGCTCCACAACACAAGTGGACTAAACATTAAATGGAGGCTGAAGCTCTACGGATGCTAGCTTGTCACAGCACCTGAAGTCATGAAAATGTAGATGTGTCCAGGCCAGTCTGTAGAAAGAGCCTGTGGAGTAGACCCAGTCTTTGCATGTGATAAATATTCTGACCATATCTTATCTCTGTTTATAATACCCTTTCTCTGACTGCAGTAAAATACCTTACCAGTTTTAGATGAAATCTGTTTTGAGTGTGGGGATTGAGGGGAAAATCTGTTAGGCCAACACATATCTGCCAGATTGTGAGGGTTAGGGGTGTTTGGATTTTCTCTCTGGTTTGGTGTGGGGGGCTTTGAGAAAATAAATGACTGAGATGATTGCTGTGGATAAAAATAAGTGCGTCTAAGTGCATCGCTGACAGACACAGGCACACTGAGGGCAGACTCCTCTCCTCACAGACAGCGTGCCTTCAGAGTGTACTGTCAGTGCGTCTGCTGAACTGAAAGGCAGGGGAATACTGGCAGTTGATGCCGGAGATCATGAAAAGCGTTACTCAGCCTGCTTCCTCTCCCGCAGCCATTTATGGAGTAAATGCTTTACAGTCACATAGAGTCTGCAGTGATCTCAGTCGCATGTAACGCCTATAGGGAAAACCGCTAACTGCCGAGATAATCGGTTTCATTTAGAACTGTCTTTCCTCTGTGGGAACGAGGACCCTTCCCCTCCAGTTCTGTCAGATTTCCAGGTTTTTGCCCATGAGTTCCAGTCTTGAGTTGCACTAGGTCTGCAGAATACAATGGCTCGCATATATAGACTATATATAATACATGGAATACAAAATATCAGGAAACTTGAAATTGGCTGAAATTGCCATCATTAAGTATAACCCTCTTACCCTTCGGCAAAGTCATAGTGAGTTCTCCTTTTTGTTGTGATCCTTTCAGACGAATGGGCACATCTCTCTGGGTGCTGATGTCTACCAGGACAGGCTGGCTCGGTTGGAGAGCGATAAGGAGTCCCTGGTGCTGCAGGTATGTGCTAACAAATCACGTCTCCAGCATAACACTAAGCATACTGTTGGAACTGTAAGGCAGATATAGGGCTGTGTAATAGAGACAGTTGATTGTTTTATTTCCTGTAGGTGAGCGTGTTGACAGACCAGGTGGAGGCGCAGGGGGAAAAGATCAGGGACCTGGATCTGTGCCTTGAGGAACACCGGGAGAAGCTGAATGCCACTGAGGACATGCTGCAGCAGGTAGGCTGCCCACTGTCTGCCTCTCAGGCCTGAGGCTTCAGCTGCGTACTAATCAGATTCAGCTCCACAGCTGTTTATCTTCTCATTGGATAATTTAGTTTCCTTAACGGCGAACAGAGTTTAAGATTCAAATTTTAAACATTCTCATGAAAGCAGGCACCCATACCATAATGCCGTAAGGAGCCTGAAGGCACAAGCGTAAGATCCTGAATAATGCATAATGTGTCATAAGTGAGCTGCCGAGAAGCGGGGTGTGACCAGAGGCACAGCATAGGTACAGCAGAGGTACCGGAAGACTAAGGGGTGCTGTGACCATGTTAGAGAAGCCCTGAACTTCCCTGGCTCTTATTTTCTCCAACATGATCAAACTGTTAGTCTGACCAGAAAACAACAAGTGCACCTTCTCGTTTTAGGTGGGCTGTTTTCCTCTGTGAATGTGGTTTCTGCAACATGCTGTTTGGGTTGTATTCCTGCCAGGAACTGCTGAGCCGCACGGCCCTGGAGACACAGAAGCTGGACCTGATGGCGGAGGTGTCCAACCTGAAGCTGAAGCTGACGGCCGTGGAGAAGGACAGGCTGGACTATGATGAGAGGTTCAGGGATGGCGAGGTACAGCCACTAACACAGCGTCTCCACTAACAGTGTGCTGTGCTTCCTGTTACTGCCCTTTGGGAAAATGACACACCACTGCATGGCTACATCAGCAAGAGCTTCCCACAGCAGTGACTGGTCTTACCAGCTTAGTGTGGCCTTTGCTGATTTAGTGTAGCTAAACTCTGTATATCCCTTATCTAATTGTTTTAATAAGGACATGCAAAGATAGGAAGAATTAAAAAGAACATGGAAATAAACCAGTATGGGAATGTCTTTTTTTCTTGGAACATATGTAGTGACTTTTAATTCAATATCGCAGCATGTCTGCAACAGCTGTGACCTACAGCCGTAGCTCTGTGGCCTGTCAGCTCTCTCCCATTGGAATAGCCTGTTACTGCCCACATTACGGTGAATGCACCAAATGGGAGCTGAACAACAGGCTTTTCTTGCCATTCTCTCTGAGAGCTGGATTAAAGTTCTTCCGGTCCCTTACAAGTCATTTTGCCAGAGAAGGCCCAGGTTTCCGTGCAGAACGCTGGCTTCGTTTTGTTGGGTTGTGGGTGGTCAGGCGCTGATCTGTGCAGCTGTTTCACAGTGTGCGGTAACGATCACAGTGCTGAGCCGATTCGCCTTCTCTTGGCTGCTTGCTGCTGTGTGGGACGCTGCTGCTGTACTGTACCGGAAGCTGCTTTGCCAAAATCACTGCAGTGCAGGAGTGAGAGTGGTGTCAGGACAATGCAGACAGTGTTAGCTGAGGAGTAGGAGGTCTCTCTCGGAGCACATCAGGGGACGAGTGAAGACTGGGTTTGTGCTGAAGTCGCCCACTCTCCCCTCCGCTCCACTGTCTTCCTGTCTCTCTCTGATGGACACCCCTGGCCCTGCTCATATTCCGTCCCTGGCTGTGTTCTAAGCTGTTGTGTGAATGGTGGATGTTAGGTGAATGGCCCTTTATTTTATTATCTTAAGTGCAATTTCCTCTGAAAGGCCTGGATGTGATGTCTCTATTGTAGAAATAGAAGTTGTGTCTGAGTGACACAAAGGCTGTAAATATACAGTACATTCCCAGATCAGTGTAGAAAGAGGGCATGATTGTCTGTTTTTATGCAGTAGTTTGTGGCTGTTTGGATTACTACATTATCCATGAGCAGGTACCTTTGGTAGTTCTGAATGCATGTACAGATCATAGTGACAGTGCTGTCACCTGCCCTCTCTGAATGCTGGGTAATGTAGTTCTTTCTCCCCAGAGCTTGATCCAGGAGATCAATGACCTGAGGTACCGGGTGTCAGAGATGGAGACTGAGAGAATGCAGTATGAGAAGAAGCTGAAATCCACCAAGGTGAGCACTGACTGTGAGAGGTGACGACGGGCCACCGTGCCTGCTGTCCCGAAAGGTGAGCCAGGGACCTCGTCTAAGACTGGGCAGTTTTGTCCCCAAGATATTTTGCACTGCATCGCTGGGTCTTTAGTTGTTACCCTCCTTTAAGTGTTCATTTCAGTTCTCTCCTTCCTTCAGGGGCCTTTTCTCTTATCACTCTTCTTTCATTCTCCTGTTTTTTTCTTTTCTCTTGACTTGCCTCTGCTGATAGTCACTAATGGCCAAACTGTCGAGCCTGAAAATCAAAGTTGGGCAGATGCAGTATGAGAAACAGAGGAAGGAGCACAAAATCCTCACCCTGAAGGTTTGCTATTTTCAGCCACGCTGCCCGCCCTCTGTGCTTTTGTACTGTCCTCTGTGGGACCTCAGTCTTCTGCTTCTGTCTTCTGTTTGATTTCTCACTGTCCTCTGTGACCTCCCACTGTCCTCGTGCTGATCGCTGTTCTTTACAGGGTTTGTCTTGTTTTGATGTGCATTAATATATGTTAAATGGTTTACTGGTGTCTGAGGTCCTTGGAGGTTGTACTCCTGTTAGTCTTAGTAATGACCTCAAATGGTTAATACTAGGAGTGTTAAAGACAAAGAAGAGCATAAATGTGGTCCTCTCTGTGCAGGAGGAGCAGGTCTCAGTGTGCAGGAGGAGCAGGTCTCAGTGTGCAGGAGCGGCAGGTCTCAGTGTGCAGGAACGGCAGGTCTCAGTGTGCAGGAGGGGCAGGTCTCAGTGTGCAGGAGCGGCAGGTCTCATCTGCAGGAGGAGCAGGTCTCAGTGTGCAGGAGGAGCAGGTCTCAGTGTGCAGGAGCGGCAGGTCTCAGTCTGCAGGAGCGGCAGGTCTCAGTGTGCGGGAGGAGCAGGTCTCAGTGTGCGGGAGGAGCAGGTCTCAGTGTGCAGGAGCGGCAGGTCTCAGTCTGCAGGAGGAGCAGGTCTCAGTGTGCAGGAGGGGCAGGTCTCAGTGTGCAGGAGCGGCAGGTCTCAGTCTGCAGGAGCGGCAGGTCTCAGTCTGCAGGAGCGGCAGGTCTCAGTCTGCAGGAGCGGCAGGTCTCAGTGTGCGGGAGGAGCAGGTCTCAGTGTGCAGGAGGAGCAGGTCTCAGTGTGCAGGAGGAGCAGGTCTCAGTGTGCAGGAGCGGCAGGTCTCAGTGTGCGGGAGGAGCAGGTCTCAGTGTGCTCTCTGTGCAGGAGGAGCTGGCCATGCTGAGGAGGCAGTTGGAGACGCGGGACGGGGAGCTGACGCAGCTGAGGGGTTCAGTGTCGGAGGCCACAGAAAGTGGGGAGAAAGGTGGGGAACCCCACACATGGAGCACTGCACAACTGCTGTTCTGTGTCACACTCCCCAAATGCCAGAGGTTACTCTGAATGCACAAAAACAACCTAAATTTGGCCACACCTAAGTCAAGTATGTACAGCTGTATTTGAAACAGTTTTAGATATATCTGAAGTACTAGGTGACTGTTCTTTAAACGTATTTATTTGAAATTCATTTTGAAATTGTTTCAACCATATAATATCTGGAAACAAATTTGTTGAGAAAGCATTTAAATACCTGAGCTACAAAACTTTTTTTAACATTGCAAAAAACATTTCAGATGTATATTATTTCAGATACAAATACTTGTTTTGCATGTATTTGACTCAGATCTAACCCACACCCCCCACCCTACTCGCACACAAACACACACAAATATACCCATACATTGTAAACATTTATTAACTGAATCCTCTTATTGATAACTGTTATTTTTGGGCAGATATTTCTGTTGTTTGGTCTGTAAAGTCTCAAATAGACAAATTTATATGTTAAATGTTTTATGTCAAGGGGAAGCACAATGTTATATATGGAGCATCAAAAGAACCTTATCACTTATACCACTTATAAACAAATTCATTAAGGCACGATCAGGAAATCAGGAAAGTCTGAAATGAAGTGGAATGAACAGGACAGTCACTATGTTATGAGCAGCTGCGGTTAGCAGCGGAGACCAGCAGGGGGAGCACTGAAAGGCTGATAGCATGGGTGGCCCAACTGGAGTGGTCGGTACATCAGCCAGGTCACCAACAGGCCTGCTGCAGAGACCCAGCAGTCACTAACAGCTCAGGAGATGGAGAACGATCCTGTCTCCATCGCGGTGAGGTGGAGTGACTCACACTCGTCCAAATCATGACGTGTTTGGCTGCGAGGTCTTACCTGTTTAGTAACGCCTGGCTACCGCCCCCCAGCCAACACGGCACACTGACTCAGCCCAGCCGCCCTCCAGCGGAAGCTGTTCTGCAGATAAGCGCAGCGTAAGCGCAGCTCAGCGGCTCCTGCGGCTCTCCCTTTATCTGCAGCAGACATTTTACAGGATAGATCACCTCAGCACCCGTCTGCTGAACAGCTCACAGCCAGCAGGAACACGCAGTATCGAAATCTGTCCTCTGCCTTTACAAAAACACACCTGCATGAACAGCGACGAGCTTCTTTTGATGCTCTCTATGTTCAGATCCCCATTATCGCTGTATGAGACATGATGCTGTCCACGTTCTGAGGAGGCTGTACAGTCAGGGTCATATCCATACATCTACAGTCCATACATGTTCCATTCCATACATACATATAGTGGTCCCTGCAGTCCTTTTCCACTATACTGTGTTGCTGATGCAGCACAAAGACAACACAGGGCACATCCCATAATTTCCACACCTAAAGTGTGTGTCTGATGGTTGTGTCTTGCGCAGTCTCCCACACAGATGAGAATTATAAACGGAAGCTGAGAGAGAAACGTAAGGGTTTCTGCACATTCTCTTCTCCTTACCTGTCTGCTGCCCTCACAGTCTGCATGCACGGGCAAGGCCCGTCCCAGGCCTGTCCCAGACCCGCTTATTCACCACGCAGGCTGACTCACGCCCTCTGCTCACTGCGCTCACCGTTTGGGAGCTGGAGCTGTTCTGTATGCAGAGATTTACTTCAAAATGCAGATGGACCTTGGTCTGGCGAGTTTTGTTTTTGACACTGTATTCAGCTTGTTTTTGTATGAGCATAGATGTTTAAGAAAGGCTTTTAGAGTTATGCGTTCTTATTTTTAATGTAAAGTTAATGTTAGCGTGGCAGTGTGCTGTTGTCATGAGCAGTGGCTTGTGACCTCAGTGTGCCCATGCCGGCTGAAGGAAGGGGCGTGTGACACTCCACCTGCCAGGAACACACGATTCTCCCTGTAACTGCACTGTTCCCCTCACTGGTGTTTCAGACCCGGGGCTTACTGCAGCCATGTCTAATGCCTGCATGTACATGTGTATTCTCCATGGCATTTTAAGGGTTATGTTTATTGATTTACAAGATTAGAGGTTAAAGTATTTATAAAGCCTGGAAACTTCCATCATGGAGCAACTTAAGCAGTTACAGAACTGAGAGTGTAGAGGTTCTAGTTCCAGAAAGTGCTATTTCAGAGAGCGTGGGTGAGTTTGTGGGGGGGGTCAGTGAAGCACTGCCAGCTGCTGCTCGGGCTGGCAGGTCACTCTGGCGTCTCTGATGCTCTGGAGTAAGTCAGCTTTTCCAGGGTCCCTCTAAACCTGGAAGCACAGTAAACTGACTTGTGTGCGAGGATGAATCACTGTGGTTTCATGTTTATTTCACCAGCAAAGCCTGTTTATACTGAGCTGCTGGAATAGCAGCAACTAGATTTCTCATCCCGGTTCAACGCCAAATGTTTTTACAGCCAGGAAAAGAATAACAATCATGACTGTGACGCTGACTCCCAAATAATTCATCTTCACACACAGAGCAAGAACTCATCCCAATTTAATGTGTGCCTCTTGGTCTTCTACAGTGCGTTTTCCTATTGTGACCTGCGGGGAACTGGGCGTGATAGGTGGCTAAGTTCACAAGATTGTGAGAATTGATCTAAAAGGTTCAAATGGAAAATCATGCAACCTGCCATCTTACTCCAAACCAGTGACGCGGTCAGTGGTGGCCCCACCCAGAGACTTCCCTTTCCTCTCCCCTGCCCCGCCCACCCACAGTCTCCTCCCCCTGTCCAGTGCTGTCCAGCCATCAGCTCCAGAGCTCTCAGCACTCTTTCCTTCATTCACAGACAGCAGCTCTCTGCTAACACACAACGTTCTGGCAATGTTTCCGCACCGTTGTTGCATTATTCTCAGGTTCCTCTTTCGTCACAGCATTGAGATAACCCTGCTGGCTGGACTCGGCGCTCTCCTGGGCATGATGTGTGTGTCCCGTGCTGTGGCTTCCCTGACAGTGTGTATCAGTTTGACTAACGCGTTCCCTGAGACAGCAGGCCCGGCTGCCTCAGGCTCTGGTCTACATGGCTCACTGTTACCTGGCTGAAATGCCGTTGTTTTCAGACTTTGAGGTGCAGAAGATGAAGAAGGCAGTGGAGTCTCTGATGGCAGCCAATGAGGAGAAGGTAGGCACCTGCTTCACTCTCGCTCCTCCTGCTTCCTGAACCTCCTCTGTTTTCGGGGGGTGATATTTGCGCCCTGTGACACGACGTCGGTCTGTACGTCCTCAGGACCGCAAGATTGAGGAGCTGCGGCAGTCCCTCACGCGATACAAGAAGGTCCAGGACATGGTGATGTCTGTGCAGGGGAAGAAAGGTGATCCCTCTCGCTCAGCACAGCTATCCCCCCTAGGGGGCGCTGCTGAGAAACAGACACAGATGTGGACACAGACACCTTGTTCATGGGTCTTGGGAATTAAAAAGAGGCTGGCAGTTTCTTTCAGCTCCACTGGTTAGTGAGTCTCCACCCTGAGCTGCAGAGGGTCCGTGCACAGAGCTCTTTGCAGTACTAAACAGTAGTGACACACTCAGCTTGTATGTGCAGGTGTCTGTGTGAGGGCGCTCTCTGTGGGAAACGAACGCTGCTCTTGTCTCCATGCAGACAAACCGAAAGATGGAGAGAGTGAGGAGAGCCAGAGCGACAGCTCGGTGTCCGCACCAGCAGCCGACCCCATCGCCGTGGCTTCGGAGAAGGTCACCACGCCCGGCATCGAGCAGACCGGGAAGAGTCTGGAGGAGGTACTGCTGGGAAGCCATGAGCATAGTCCGGCCACCACACATAGCCGGGGAGCGCCTCTCTACCACCCCCGGTGGCAGGGAGGGACTTAAACTCACACCTGATTAAAAGAATTTACACAACATTGGGAAATAACCAAATGAAGCAGCAAGTGATCATGTGATACTGTCTCTGAATTCTCTGCAGCCTGGAGCCCATGCTGGCCCAATCACTGTGCCCACATCCATCTCCCCCTCCCCCAAGGGGACTGAGGAACCAGACCTGGGGGGGCAGCCAGAGCGAGCAGCACCAGACAGGTGGGTCTGCTTCACTGTCGCATCACACACCTTTCCCTCCAGCACTTGTAACAGACAGATATTGTAAGTAAGGCCACTGTTAGAAAGCTAATGAATCACTTCCTCCAGGACCAGGGTTGCAGAACTGGAAATCCTAAAGGGAAAACTACTTTAAGGAGACAATCTTAGACCTAATGTCAGGGGTGACTCAAGAGCATGTCTAGGATCAGTTCACTACACGATACTACACTTCCACCTCTAAACACTGTGGCTTTAAAGATGAAGTCAGTGCTTGCTTGCAGAATCCACAGTGCTGTGGGGACATCAGTGTTTCCCTGCAGCCCCCAGGTGGAGCCATGTTAGCATCCCACCACTGTTAGCATGTTAGCATCCCACCACTGTTAGCATGTTAGAATCCCACCACTGTTAGCATGTTAGAATCCCACCACTGTTAGCATGTTAGCATCCCACCACTGTTAGCATGTTAGCATCCCACCACTGTTAGCATGTTAGCATCCCACCACTGTTAGCATGTTAGCATCCCAATTCTGTTAGCATGTTAGCGTCCCATTGCTTCTCTGTTTGTCCCCTTAGTGAAGAGGGGGCTCTGGAAGTTTCTGTAACCGTGGAACCCTCGTTAAGTGACAGCCCAGTGTGAGTATGTGACACGCTGGCAGGTGCCCCCGAAGCCGTGCTGTGCCAGCGGTAGCCGTGTGCCGTAGCGCTAGTCTGAACGCCGCCTCCGCCACAGTGCTGACCGCTCTGCATCCTGTTGTTGCAGTTCTGCAGACCTTCCCAAAGGAGGCAGCCTGGACAACCTGACCGATGAGGCCTCTGAGAAGGTGAGGCTTATCATGGTAGATATTGGGAGTGTTTCTCATCCAGGAGGGAAGCTGGGTAATTCATTCATATTTGAAACAGACCTGGGTGAGGTCCTTCAGGGTGTGCACATACATACATGCATGCTGCTAATGCTGCTCCTCTGTCTCTGTCCTGTGCTGATGTAGAAGCAGGTGGCGGTTCACCAGAAACCAGCAGAGGTGAGCGTTTCCTTCTGTTTCTGACACCTTAAACATTGCACTCCTGTCCTCTCTGATGGACCCTCTTTTCTGTCCTCCTTCCTCTCTGGGGCTGTCCTGTCCTCTTTAGATGGCCGAAAACCTCTTCCTACTGCTCAAGGTTAGCATACGGACAGCCACTCTTAATGACTGTGTGTAGGAGAGGTCTGTGTGTCCGTGTGCGTGCGTGTGTGTGGACCTCTGTGTGTCTACGTTTAAGTCTTTGTGACCTGCTGTGCGTGTGGTGTTGTTTTTATTCATATTTTTAATTGTTTTGATTCTGTCTTTATTTTGGTTGCTGCTGTGTCCTTGTGTTATTTTACTGTATTTCTTGGCTTCTCCTGCTTTTATTTTGGTTCTATTTTGGAAGGCGCCTTGAAGGCAATCACTGAGAAGCACTGTATAAATGTGGTTATTATAGTTATTACTATCCCAAAAATATTTTTGTTGGAACAGCTTTCCTTTGATCATTTGCCTTTCCTGTTAAGAGCACTTAAGCTGAATTAGTGATGAAACGGTGAGCTGTAACAGGGCATCTCGTCTAACTGCCAGACTGATAATGCAGCTTTATGGGGTCACAGGACCTGCCTCTCATCTGAAGCAGAGGCCCATTGCCCCTGCCTCGGGTGATCAGACTCGCGGTGTTGCTGTCATAGTCTTTCAGTTTGAATTCTGTATTATGCTGCTCTTGTCTCTCCTCCATGTTATTTTGGTGGTGCCTTGGTGTAGAGCTTTCAGTTTCCTCCCTGCTGATGAATGCAGGTGCGCTGATACGCAGCCCTCTGTCGCTCTTGCAGAATAAGGCCTGTGAGGAGATCAGTAAGATCAGCACTCTCCCGCCCAAGTCCCCCAGCGGCCTGAGTGCGGCAGATGACAGCTTCGGCACCAGGAAGGCCCGCTCCTCCTTCGGCAGGGGCTTCTTCAAGATCCGGGGGGGCAAGAGGACAGCCAGCGCCCCCAACCTGGGTGAGAGACGAACCCCCTGAGTGGTGGGGGCAGGGTTTACACTCTCCCCCGTCAGTGCAGATAGTAGCAGTGATTGCAGAAGAGCCTCTCTCTCCATGGGGTTTTCTCTGTCTTCCCTCTCAGGTCTCTGTGTCTGTGTGCTGTCCTAATCTGCAGGAAGTCTGCATGTAGTCCAGGACTTGCGTATCTCACAGAATTTAACGCAGGTGTCTGGGAACCACCAGGGCTTTTTCAATGACACGTACTGGTGCTCGGTCAGGCCTGTAAAGGAAAATTGCAGTTTGTATGTCATAGCTGATTTATTGGGTCACTACATGCAGAAATTGGCTTAAATCCCTCTTTCTGGTTGATATTGTCATTATGTGTTTTTGGTTTTGACAAAGTAAGAATATAAAGTTGTCAATGTCAGAGGAGGCAGATTACCCAGCAATGGCGTTATTTCTGGTGCTTGTCCTGGTGTTTACTCCCTGTAACTCCCAGTAATGTTCATCTCTTCCCCTTATTCTTGTGTTTGTGTTGATTTGTCCTGCATTCTGCCACTGACTCACTAGTGTGGCTGTGTGCCCCACCTCCCCTATGTCTGTGTCCCTGTTGTGTGGTAACCTTTGACCTCTGCCTTGTCCCTCCCACTCCCGCCGTGCGTGTGCCATGAAGACCGCAGCCGGAGTGCGAGCGCGCCCATGCTAGGTACAGTATGGATCCTGATTGGCTGAAGGCCTGCAGGATGGCTGCTCTGGATAACAGCCAACAACTGAGTGTGCCCCGCCCCCTTTGTGCTGTCCTGCCCACCCCACCCCTGTAGTTTAATAACCCCCCCCTCCCCTCCCCACCTACTGAACCCTTCCATATTGTGTGATGGAGGACACTCCCATTTGCAGTGCAGTTTGGGCCATTCCAGTCTCTTGGATCAGGTCCATTAGTTGCTCTTTTCTGAGAGTTGAGAGAGTTCCTGCTTTAAGAGTTGAGAAGACAGAACAGTAGGATAAAAACAGAAGCTTTAAACACAGCTTCCTGTTGGAAGCAGAAAACTCCCATCTTGCTTTTGAGAACCTTTTACTCAAGTGGTATCCCACTTCTGCCAGCAGAGTGTTCCCCACCAGACCGGCATGTACTGAACTTCAGTCTCTCATGTCACTACAAGGACTTTGTAAAGTGAAATCTGTCAGATCACCACATACATTACGAGTGCTTCCGTTTGTGGCTTTGTGTGACACCTCTCTGAAAGAGTGTAAAGTCAAAGTGAAGTCACATGACCATGCCTCGCGGTCCTTATTGCACTGTCCTTACTGTGCAAATCACAGTAAAGGGTGGCTGAGCTGCAGCGGTTGTCCTGTACCGCAGCGCTTTGGGTGATGCAAACTGCGCTCCATGGCTGTCTCCTCCCCCTCTCACAGAGGCCTCTCATGTGACCTGCAGGAGGAGGTCTCATGAGAGGAGTCCTGTTCCGACCCGAAACGCGTGCGAGTGCTAACCAGGAGAAAGCCTTTCTGGCTGTCTGCGGCTTGCACTGTCTGAGCTTTCTGCATGCTCTTTGTGTCTGTGTCAGTTTGTCTGTCAGGTGGACTGATTTGTACCACTGGAGGGGAAATCCTCAGTTTTGTTCAATGAAAACTTTGTGATTCCCATAGTGAGTTGTGTAAGTCACATCTGCACTAGACGGAGGGACCTGGGAAAAAAAGACTCCATCAGTTAGTTTAACTGAAGAGCAGTGTGTGAATTGGTGTATGTCTGCACTCATTCATTTTTTTGACCCTCCCCTTCCCCCTCCTCCCCCTTGTCCAGTTGTTGTTATCCACGACCAAATGTCATCTGCAATGATGCCACATAAACGAAACACTCTTACCTCTATGTAGAGGTCTCCCTCCGGGAAACGGGTTTTCTCATTTATAGACATTGTGGCCCCCCGACTCCATAGGAGCCCCTGAACCCTAACCATCTATACCCCTCTCCTGATTCACCTCCCCCCTCAGCATCTGTTCACTCAGTGCTGGGTTTTTCTCCAGCCAGACTCACTCAGACGTGTGCCTCTCACAGCTCACCTGGCTCTCAGCATGCAGTCAGTACTTGGAGCAGAAGTTTGCGTAACAGCATTGGCACTTTGTGATGTACCTGTCACACTGTAATACACATTACGCAGTTCTCTGTGGAAGGAAGCTGTGGTACCTTTTTAAAAAGGCAAACAGGGCACAAACTTGTTCAGATTGGCGACAAAGTTGTGATGGAGGAATGAGACAGAGAATGTTATATGAGCTGAAGCTGCTCTTTGAACTAACAGAGGTGAAATGAGGGGGATTTCTATTCCAAAGCACTGCCAATAAAATGGCTGATAGTTATTTTCATCCACTCAAGCCTGAGTGCTGACGAGGCGAGGAATGGGCAGTGCATGTGTTTGCAGTAATTATTATTACACGTATATAATATCCATATAGTTCTGCATTTCACAGAAGATTTGCATGAAATTATTTTAAATGCAGTTTTCAAAACTGACTGAAATGTGCATGAAGGCCTTTTCAAATACAAGTGTTCAAACTCCATGGCTTTCAAACACTGCACATTCCCTGGGATGAATGGGAAGAATGATAGTTTTATTCTCCTTTCTGCTTCAGGTGCAGCCTTCGTGCTCTCAAAATCCAGCACTGAGTGTTGCTGTGTGCCCAAGTGTAGACAGTCTGGGATCATGTTGGGGGCTTGCTGGAGATGTAGCTATGCTCATGAGCTTTAGGACAGTTGTGTGTAAATGTTTTTGTGGGTTGTAGGAGTTCTGGTCTTTTCTCTGCTGATGGCTGATGTGATTGTAGCTTCCTAGTGCTGTTGGATTGTGGGAGCTGTAGTCCCTGTTGTGCTGATGACCTGTGTGATGGTAGTGCCCCGGTGCTGTTGGATTGTGGGAGCTATAGTCCCTGTTGTGCTGATGGTGTGATGCTGCGTGTCTGCAGCGGAGACCGAGCGTGAGGGGACGGAGCACCTGGATTTGGCGGGCGTGCCCCAGCGGTCTGCAGACAGCGACAGCACACACACCCTGCCCTCCTCTCCCGAAGGCAAGAAGAAGGCCAGAGGCATCAAGAAACTGTTTGGGAAGTGAGTCAGTCTGTACTCTCTCCTCCATTTCAGATTCGGTGGGCCTCAAAGGGCTGTCCTCGATGGGAGAGCATTTCAACAAGCGTTACTTTTTCATTATTTACCTTCCAACATTTTGAAAAGTGTGTCAATAACAAAAGGAACATTTCTGAAACTGTGCTGTTTAAAGTTAATGACAAACTGTTTTTTATGTTTAATCAGGTTCTAACCATTCTAACCATTAACCATGATGCTTCCCATTTTTTTATACATACGCACCTAGAGGAATTTAAGGGGAAATGTTTATGTAAACATTGTGCATCTAGCTCCCTTAAAATATGTTACTGAACCAGTTCATTTATGAAAGTTATACACCATCGGTTTTGCACAGTACAAATACTGAACAACTTTAAAACATTGTCACCATCTGTGCTACAGAATGGTTTCTCTAAGTGAAATATAGGCCTGTTTTGTGGTTTTAGCCCTGCAAATATATGTTATGTACTGTATCTCATATATGATAATATATAATCTATATCACATGTAATGATAATGTATGAAATACGTTGTTGCTGTCTCCAGGCTGAAAAGAAGCCAGTCTACTACATTTAACCCTGATGATGACCTATCAGAGACGGAGTTTAAGAGGGGCGGAGTCAGAGCCACGGCAGGCCCCCGGCTGGGCTGGTCACGTGACCTACAGCACGCCAACAAGTAAGCAGGATGAACTGTTCCCAGATCAGGCGGAGTGCTTCCTGTATGTCAGATCACCTTTTCCCTACAAAGCTTACAAAGAAGAGTTTAAGTGGAGAAGTTAAGACGTGATCTACACACGTTTCTGCAAGTTAATTTAGTTTAGCCTTTCTACTCAGCGTAATGGCCTTTGTTGAATATCCGTGTTGTCATGGGAAATTAAGCCAGCACAGATTTTTTCCTCCAGTTCGTCTCATTGTGTGTAAATGGGTGTGTGTTGTAGAGTGAGTGAGGGCGTGCGTGCGCGCGTGCGTGCATGTATCTCAGAGATGAAGGTGTGTGTCTGGGTGTGTGTCCGAGAGGAAGGTATGTGTGTGTGTGTGTGTGTGGGAGAGGAAGGTGTGTGTCTGGGTGTGCACAGCCTGGGGGAGGGGAAGCAGGGTGTTGAGGTAAGGGTGTGTCCTGTTTTGCAGTGAGCTGGACACACCCTTCGCCAGGTGGACGAAGGAGCAGGTGTGCACCTGGCTGCAGGAGCAGGGTCTGGGTGTCCATGTGGGCCTGGCCAAGCAGTGGATCACCTCCGGCCAGACGCTGCTGCAGGCCTCCCAGCAGGACCTGGAGAGGGTGAGTCCCGCCGTACCGCTGCCTCTGCAGGGAGCAGGGCCATTACGCACTGTGCGCTTTATAAACGGGAAGCTGCCCTTCGCACTCCTGGACCTTGTACTCTGTGGATGCTCACCTGCTGATCTGCAGTTTGAGTTTGCTTATGACTTACATGACAGCAAAATTGTGACATCAAGTGTAGCTGACCAAGCAATGGAACATACATGGTATTTGACCCGTGTTGAGACTGTGCTGTGAGACTGTTTGTATATTGACCCGTGTTGTGACTGTGTGTCTCTGTGCAGGAGCTGGGTATCAGGCACCCCCTGCACAGGAAGAAGCTGCAGCTGGCCCTGCAGGCGCTGGGCTCCGAGGAGGACGACAACAAGGGCAAACTGGACTACACCTGGGTGACCCGTGAGTGGCTCTGCTCATTTTGAGAGAAGTACACTGGTGTGTGCAGAACATGCAATTTCTAATAACGGCTGGTTAGGTCACTGGCTGGCTGATCGGTTGGTTGATTGATTGGTTGGTCAGTTCTCTGGGTGATTGATTGGTTGGTCAGTTCTCTGGTTGAGTGGTTGGTTGGTTGGCCAGTTTGCTGGGTAACTGGTTGGTTGGTTGGTTAGTTCTGTGGTTGAGTGGCTGTGTGATGGAGTCTGAGCTCGCTCTCTGCTGCAGGGTGGCTGGATGACATCGGCTTGCCCCAGTATAAGACCCAGTTTGATGAGGGGCGTGTGGACGGGCGCATGCTGCACTACATGACGGTGGTGAGTTGATGAGATGAGTGTAGGAGGCTGGTGAAACACCTTCTCCTCCTGTTTCCTGCTGACGGAGTTCCCCCTGCTCTGTGCCCCAGGACGACCTGCTGTCTCTGAAGGTGGGCAGCGTGCTCCATCATCTGAGCATCAAGAGGGCCATCCAGGTCCTGAGACTCAACAACTACGAGCCCAACTGCCTGCGGCGCCGGCCCTCTGACGAGGTGGGGAACACAGGGACCACAGTGCAGAGGAAGGAGGCGCTGCTCTCACCCCACCCCATGTCCTGAAAACTAAAGGTTCCGTATGTCCCTCTCTCCCCCCCAGAATAACGTGAGCCCGGCTGAGATCTCCCAGTGGACCAATCACAGAGTGATGGAGTGGCTGCGCTCGGTGGACCTGGCGGAATACGCGCCCAACCTGCGGGGCAGCGGCGTGCACGGGGGTCTCATGGTGAGGAGGGGGGAGGGGGGCGAGGGGCAGGATAGCGTGGGGCCCAATCTGATGGTGGGGGGGTGAAGCGGGTACACAGAAAAGTGTGGTTTGGCTTAACTCAGGGAGCGCTCTCATTCAGAGCAAGCCAGTCAAAATGAAATTAGCTGATCTTAGTAGACTGCAAGGTAACTAGCTGATGTTACAGTGGTTGATTGTAATTACAGTCCTGTTTACTAAGCCATCGCCCCATCTGTCCCAGGTGCTGGAGCCGCGCTTCAACGTAGAGACGCTGGCCCTGCTGCTCAACATCCCGCCCAGCAAGACGCTGCTGCGGCGCCACCTGGCCACGCACTTCCACCTGCTGGTGGGGCCCGAGGCACAGCAGCAGAAGCAGGAGCACCTGGAGTGTCCCGACTACACCCCCCTCACTGCCACCGCCAAAGTCAAGGTAACACCTCCTGGCCTCAGCCGGGAAAGGGCTAATCAGGAGAGGGGGGGGGGGGACTCATACCGCATACCTAACCCAAACCCTAACCCACATACCTAACCCTAACCCAACTGCACCCCCCTCACTGCCACCGCCAAAGTCAAGGTAACACCTCCTGGCCTCAGCCGGGAAAGGGCTAATCAGGAGAGGGGGGGGGGACTCATACCGCATACCTAACCCAAACCCTAACCCACATACCTAACCCTAACCCAACTGCACCCCCCTCACTGCCACCGCCAAAGTCAAGGTAACACCTCCTGTCCTCAGCCGGGAAAGGGCTAATCAGGAGAGGGGGGGGGGGGGGACTCATACCGCATACCTAACCCAAACCCTAACCCACATACCTAACCCTAACCCAACTGCACCCCCCTCACCGCCAAAGTCAAGGTAACACCGCCCACACTCAGCCATTTTCACGCTGCACATTTCAGGGAGGGAGAATACATGAACATTTTTTGGCACATTGTCGACAACATTTCTTCATATTAAGAAATTTCAGAACATGTTTTTTAACCCCATGCCGTTGGTCTGCATTGGTGTGTGTGTGTGTGTGTGTTTGTGTGTGTGTGTCACTCCTGCAGCCCAGGAAGCTGTCGTTCGGCAGCTTTGGGAGTCTGCGGAAGAGGAGGCAGGAGGACAGTGAGGAGTATGTGTGCCCCATGGACGTGGAGATGCCCAAAGGCAGTGGCTTCCAGAGGGGCGCCCGTGGCATGGAGCTCCGGCTGTACGAGGATGAGCTGGACCGGCTGGAGCAGGTGGGGGGGTTAATCGCTGAAATTAAAACACACGGGGAATTTAAAGGAGATGTTTGTGCTGGAACACAGTCATGGGGGAGTGAGGCTACTACATTATACAGTATACCACATACTGATTATGCTGTTTATGTAAATGCAAATTTATGTCCCCACACAAAGCATAGAACTGAGGGAGAGGAAACAGTTGTGTTGGATCCTTTAGTTAAAATTCTGTGCAGTTGTCAGTCGGTGGCCTGTGAACAGAAGCTCCCCATGTGCTGTTCAGTCCTTTTAAACGTGTTGCAGTACGTTTAACGACCATGCTGGGCCTAAGACTACTGCGCTGCACTGGGCAGGAGGTTAAACCTATGTAACAGTTAGGACTCCAGTAGGATATTACAGCTAGTCTTGTTATCTAAAAATTTAACCTGGCTTGTGTAGTTAGGAAACCTAAACCTTCCTGAAGAGTTTTCAGCAGCACAGCCACTGATTTATGCGCTCACACCGTTCTGCATGTGTCTGAAGCTCAGGCAGCAGAGCCACACTGGCTTCTCACGTCATGCGTGTTGGGCTCAACGCTCACAGGGGTTCTGTGGCTCAGCCAAGGGTGAGTAACGGGGCGTTTGTAACCTTTGCGTCTGTTATCAGATGGAGGATTCGGAAGGAACAGTGAGACAAATCGGCGCTTTCTCTGAGGGCATCAACAACCTGACGGTAGGTGTCCCTGCCCTGTGTCGGCCGCTGGTCTGTGGTGCTGCTGTAGGTCAGCAGTCTGACGCTCCCCTCCCCTTGCAGAGCATGCTCAAGGAGGACGAGTTCTTCAAGGAGCTGTCCACCTGCTCGCCCAACGCCAGTGTGACGGACGACGACTCCAACGTGTGAGGGCGGGGCCGTCGCCATGCCAACCGAGTGCTGTGAACAGAGCTGACTGTGCCAACCCCCCTCCCCCCTCGCCCACCAGCAGGCCCTCAGCCTCGGACACACCCTGGGGCGGGCCACATATCCCCAGAGTATTACGATTTATGATTTTAACAGTTATAAAGATGTCGGTAATCTGCCTGGTAGCTTCCCTCATTTCTCAGTACACTGTGGAGAGCAGAGGCCTGGTGTGTGTGTGTATGTGTGAGTGTGTTTATCCTGCTCCTCAATTGCATGAACCTCCCCTCCTCATTTCAGTCCTGCACCTCCACTTGCAGAGGAAACCCCTTCACTCTCACCTTTCCTCCGCAAGTTATTACTGAGAGAGTACAGTTTTAGAGAGATTTTTCCTACCAGCTGGTTACTGGAGTTGTTGGATCTGTATGCGGGCTGTACTTGTGTTTATTTCTTTTGATAATGAGTGGATATTAGCTGTGCAGCCTTGTGGCCTGTGTTCTCAGTGCAGGATGCAGGCTCTGTTTCAGGACACAGGGAAGATGTTTTATTTAGCCATGCGAGTATTTGCCCATGCTGACAGCACTGACAGACTGAGGGAAGGAAAGCAAGTGCTGACTTTTAGCTGAAACCAATGCAACCCGACGTTTTGTATCAGCTGCTTTCGAGAAATGAGTAACGCCCTAGTTTTAACTTCATGCCAAAGTACACAGTTACTCTCCAGCACAAAGCTGCCACAGTTGGACTTATAAAGTGCCCATGTTACCTTCTTACTTGACCTCACTTTTTTAACATCACCTTTCACTGATAACCCTGTGCTTCTCCCTGTCTCAGTGTTCAGTGTCTGTGCATGCAAACTCACCCGAGTCATTAACACCAGCCCTGTATGTAAATCCCTGTTATTGTAGTGTACCTGCATGTTATTTAAGATACTTGTCATTTGTTCGCCATGACCGTTGTGTAGAGAACTGCTAAAGACAGAATATTATCACTAGTGTTGTTATACATATCTGTAAGGGGTTACCATGAGGCATACTTGGATTGGGAATTCTGAGGGTCACAGTAGCATGTTATCAGAGTGGAAAGAGAACAGTGCGAGAATACCAGAGAGCAGTTGTATTGCTATGCAACCCATGTTAACCCATATCAGTAATGCCAATATGTACCGTGTACTGTTACATAATATGCATTTTTAATGAGTCAATAAAATTTCAACAGAATCAACTGTGTCTTCAAATATTATATAATTTTTTAAACCATTTTCTTAGAATTTTTATCATGCTTGCTTCTGATTGGTCCAGGTGTATCACATGGTGATGGAGTCTTAAAGTACGTAATAATCCAGATATAAACCTGTGTGAATGGAGCAGTGTCGCCACCTCTGAAATTCCTCGTGCATACTGCCATCTGTTGGCTGAACAATACTGCAAATCGTCAACAGATGCACTGAGTTTCAGCTTAATTCTTTTTCACATGCTGAACACACAGGGCTCTGCAGACGAGGATGATACACAGTCATGTGTATCATTGTTTGCTCTGATTGATTATGTACATGTGTAATAAATTTACGGAATTACCAATGTCAGTACTGAATGTTTGATTGAAATGGTGGCAGAAAGAAGAGCTCCAAGGTTGTGTTCATCTTACAGTACACTGGTTTCCTGCAATTGTGACCTGTATATTGTGGCTTCATTTCATTTACTCTGTTTTAATTACTGTCGTAATTGAATAATTTACAGGATTATTAAGGAGCAGTGTAACTGCAGCACGAGGGCTCACTGTACGTGAAAATACATTTAAGGCATTTAATAACGATGATGGGGAAATTATTTTCCGTAGGCCCACATGGCGCCTAGTTTTGACTCTTCCACCGCCCACTACCTTCTCTGCACGGATAGCAGGAAAACAGTTGGGCAAACCCGGCTGTGGCACCGGTTTAAGGATTTGGCTGAAGGATAAAAATGAGCTGCGCTCGGAGGTGATGCTTCTTTTCATCAAGAATGAATGAAGGATGTATATCGTTTATGTTATGTTATTATGGATGTTTTGGTGAGAGCTTATTCTATCATTAACCTATGCAAGCTAACACAGCTATTAGCTGTGGTGTTTTTCTGGATTAGTATAAATTGCACTATGCGCTTTGCTTGACGGAAAATAACGTTACTTAAGGTCCAATGCTTGAGCCCACGGTTCGCTGCTGGTTTACAGATATTTTAGTCTGTTTATCCTAGACAGTCAGGCAGGAATACGGAGGTGGGAGGGAAAGCAGGGCGAGATGCTGTAGTGTTTTCACATTGATGACCGTGTTTCCAAAACTGCTGGGTTTTAAAAGCGGATTTTCTTGTTTGATATTGATATTTATTGTTAACTCGACGGACGGCGCACCCCGTGTGTCTGTGGTGGTGAGAAATACACGGGCACGCGCGCGGCTGGAGGCGGCCTCGCTGCCGCTGCACAGTGCGCGGGAAAGGCGCGCTGCTGGCCGCCAGAGGAGGACGACGGGAAGAAGAACAACTTTCGATGGCGGAAACATCGAACAGAAGGGAGGCGTTGGTGGCTGTGGTCTTAAAGCTGTCCAGATAAGAGCGAGGGTCAGAAGTGTGTCAGGCGGCTTACAGCGTTTTCCCGGCGCTGGGAAACGCGGTTTTACGGTAGTTTGTTTGGGGCCCAACGCGGCCAAAGCGCCGAGTCTCATAAAACAGCATTTTGGAGAGTCACCTGTTAGCCGTCGAGTCACTGAAGCCGGAGTTGGACCTTTACGTTTGTGCTATTTAAAAAAATGAAAACTAAACTGAATAAACCACCACTGTGGCCCATTACCCAGAAGCAGCTGACCCGTGAGGATATCAGAAGTGTCGGTAAGTTCACCTGTGCTGCCTTGGACTGGGTTTATTATACCTCACACTAAGGTTACACCAGCTGTTTCTATATGACAGCCATGGTCATCGATTGTTCTCGAAGCACGGGGTAGCGAGGTCGTAACACATGTGCCGGTGCGGTTATACTCTCCACGTTAGGAATGATGCTTCATGGCTGATTATGCTGACAGCTGTCTGCAGATGGTGGAACGGAGCAGACAGGAGGCTCCAGTATAATTAACGGATTCGTGTAAAATTATTTTTGGCGAGAATTGTTTGTAATTTTGCACCTCGGCATCCTTTTGCTGGAATGTCTTTGTTCTTTTTATTGGTAGAGAGGGGATGACTTTGGCAAAAAGAACACTTTATTGAACAGATTTATTGAATTTAGTAGCTCCAACGATGATTTTGGAAATCTGGAATTGAGTGACTGCCTGTAAACTCCGCCTCCTCACACACACAGATTAAGCATTCAAGCAGGAAATATTTTTTGTTAATTTCCGGTCACAGGAAAAAAAAAAAAAAAAAAAAAAAAAATATATATATATATATATATATATCTAAGTTCAAATTTATTAGGCCTATGCCTTTTTGTTTCTTTGGTTTACAGGTTAATAAACTACACTATAATGCCTACTGTAGACCACAGAACCTTGTTTTCTGATTTATCAGCCTTTCAGTTTGTTGATTTAAGCTGTGTGGACAAGCTGTAGTACCCAAAGTTCTGGTATGGCTGAATTTAGAAATCAGTTGAAACTTTTCACTGATTGACATCACTCCTAAGCAACATGAAGACAGGCAGATGAGCCGATGTGGAGAGGGAGAGCTGAGAGCCGCTGGGTTGTGGTGCAGACTGTGTGCTGCTTCTCTGGGTGATGATGAAAAGCATGCTCAGGACTGACCCTTTGACAGCTGCAGGGGTTGCTGCTTTCTTACCCTTT
The DNA here is from genome assembly GCF_013368585.1 of Megalops cyprinoides. NCBI lineage: Eukaryota > Metazoa > Chordata > Actinopteri > Elopiformes > Megalopidae > Megalops > Megalops cyprinoides. The sequence goes on along the minus strand of NC_050607.1, from coordinate 868,127 downwards.
CCTTTTGTGTGTGTGTGTGAGTGTGTGTGTGTGTGTCTGTGTGTGTGTCTGTGCATGTGTGTGTGTGTGTGTGTGTGTGTGTGTGTCTATGTGAGTGTGTGTGTGTCTGTGTGCGTGAGTGTGTCTGTGCATGTGTGTGACTCTGTGTGTGACTCTGTGTGTGTGTGTGTCTGTGTGTGTGTGTGTGCGTGAGTGTGTCTGTGCATGTGTGTGACTCTGTGTGTGTGTGTGTGTGTGTGTGTGTGTGTGTGTGTGTGTGTGTGAGTGTGTGTGTGAGAGTGACTGTGTGAGTGGGTGTGTGTCTATGTGTGTGTGTGTGAGTGTGTCTGTGCATGTGTGTGACTCTGTGTGTGTGTGTGTGTGTGTGTGTGTGTGTGTGTGTGTGTGTGTGTGTGTGTCTGTGTGTGTGTGTGTGTGGTCACACATCTAAAGGAAAAGACATGACATACTGATGGCTCTAGTGGCACACTGACTCAGTGCCGGACTGTACCTTAAAGGTCACAGCTCAGACCTTCCTGCGTTGCTTGTCTTTTGCTTTGTTATGAGGAAAGCATAGATTAATTGCTGTAAAAGTGATCTTTGTAACACAGTGCACAGTGCAGTGGCACAGTGGTAAATGCACTGCCTTGTGCTCAGCAGGTGCAGAGTTAAACCCCAGCAGCAGAATCAGGCCGCTTTTTGCTTAGACTGCATGGGGAGGTGCTGGGGTTGAAGAACAGCAACACAGTTTCCATGTTCTGCAGGTGGAGCAGGGACAGAACGCTAGACTAAAATCCGAGAGGTCCTGGGTTCTGTACTGAGACTATTGACCATGTTTGTGTATTTTATGTTCCAGTGTAAACAAGCAGTTAGCCCAACATAACTTGCCATTACGTTAGTGTTCAATTTAAATGGGTTAATCCTCAAAAATGATTGATTTATAATTTAACAAAAATCAGTCATATATCCTGCTAGACGATATGTTTGGGATTGTAGATGAAAAGCATAAAACTTAAGGTTTTGCAATGTACTACAATTTACAGATTACTACCTGTCATGCTTAAAAATGACTGATTTTTTTTTTAATACACAGAAATGATGACTTAAACAGGAGTAGATTAAATGTCAGACACAAGCTGCATTTGAAAGAAGATACAGCTACAAGAGTAACAGCTTTTCGGTTTATTGACCACCCTTATACGCACTCTAACTGAATTATTCTTGTGTGCTGTAATTAACAAAATACAGTTGCATGGGTACATTTTCAATCACAGAAACCAGCTTTCCAGTAACATCTGTAAGCTATCAACCTTTTTATGGGTCTTACAGTGAAACATGAAATATTAACTCCAGCCTGAATCAAATGCAGAATTACAGAGCAGATTTACCATGGAGCCCCTGTCCTTTCACACAGTTTCATTGCTTCAATAGAGGAGTAAATGCTATAACATGCTAATGATACGGTAAAAGCTACAAAAAAGAATTCAAAACAGTCGCAAACAAAAGCAGCTGTGTGCACTGTGCATCCAGTGGTATTCAGAGGCAGGGACAAAGCTGCATACACCACACAACAAACCAAAAACTATCCAGAAAAGGTGCCTTTTATACCAGGGTTCTGGGCAGATGTGTGATTCTGGCATACATCAGGACTAAAGAAATCAGTTGTAAGCCTGAATGGTATAATGGAGAGAATAGTTCAGTGTTGTCAGTAAGATAATGTACACATTTCCATCCTCATATTGCAACATGGTGTGCATATTTAAGCTCGTTCATTTTCTCCCCTATGGGGAGAGTGAGGCATAAACCTGCTCTTACTGAAGCCAGACTCGTGACTGGGAGCAGCAGCAGTGGCTGGGTTAGGGAGCAGCAGCAGTGGCTGGGTTAGTGAGCAGCAGCAGTGGCTGGGTTAGTGAGCAGCAGCAGTGGCTGGGTTAGTGAGCAGCAGCAGTGGCTGGGTTAGTGTATGTTGGGTTTTATGTGGGTTTGGAATCTGGAATTACTCTGCATCAGGCCATTGCTCTACACAGACGAATGTGAGTGAGTCCATAGTGAGTGCCTTAGTCACTCAGACATGCTACTGCTAAACCTCTGTACTGACAAACCCAAACAACACAACACGACACTCAGATGCAGACACATCCTTCCCCAGATCTAAATACACGCTTTCACTGTGTTAGAAACGCACAATCTCAGGTGGTATCAGACATGAGACCACACTGCATAACATTTTTTCTATCATATGTGCATTATGTTCCAGAAGCCCACATCACATGAGTTTCCGTATGTCAGGCAAACACCTCTCTGAAGCTCCTCCCTCACCTTCAGGGTTCCACCAGTGTCACTTCCTAAACCATAACAATCAACAGTGCAATCAGTGATGCAGAGTGATTCTGCTGCCAAGCCCTGATCCTGGATCAGCTCTTATTTCTCAGTGTGGGTTAAGGTTTTAGCAGGTTAGTAGCAGGCTTCCCTGGCAGTGGCAGTAATGTGTGTCAGGAGTTCCTGAAGCAGGATACCTCAGTATCCCTAAGCCCAACCCTGGGGCACGGACAGTGGGGTCAGGTTGAAGGCCAGTTTCAGCCTAACTGCTGTTGCTCTTTTTCCTCCTTACACTGTTCATTTCAGAAAGTGTGGAATTTAGGAGAACCGCACCATAGAAAACTTGCTTAATTTTGTGATGCAGAGTTAGAGAGCAAAACTGAGTCTGCATATCTTCATGGTTCTGTGTTTTGGTCCCTCAAACAATAAGGAATCACCAAGGACCCACAGGTGGCATTTTAAATGGAAAACCTTCATTTTCTCAGTTAAACACAAAATCAAAATCAATTAAAAAAAAAACAAGAAATAACTAATAAACTGGCTAATCTCTGGTTTCCAGACCCCTCTATTCCTTTGTGAGAAGGAACACATCCCTCCCAGAGACAAGAAGTAACTTCAATGTTGAAATTGGTGACAAAGTAACCCCCCCCCCCCCCCCCAATCACTGTGGTTGCTACAGACAGCAAGACCAGACAGTGCCAGATCTAAAACCAGAAATGAAGTCTGATATATTGTAATGTTTCTGAAAGATCACTGCTAGGTTGCCTGTGCACTTAGTATTGAGGTATTGTGGTCTTAAGGAAAACTGTTACATAGTGTCCACTAAAACTATTCCTACCCTGTGCTTAGATTTATAAGTATTAGATTTGTATGTTCTGTTCTTATTATGTATCAGCTAAGCTTTATTGCTGATCCTCTTCTGGTTTATCTGAAATGAGTCCTGTGTTCACCTTAACCTCCACCTTAATATATTAACTTTAATGTCACTCTAGCAAGCGCTATAGAGTGCCCAGCTCATTCAAGGTGCGTTAATATACATTTCAAAACACTCATTTTAGCTTCAATGAACCTGTGCTGGATACAACAATTTGTCTGTCATATCCACTAAAATAAAATGATCCCCTTTAAATACATATCATGTGGCAAAATTTCCTTCAACAAAAGTATGGACATCTTAGTTTGATGACATCATCACTGAAGCTCTGCTTTAGAGGTGTATTGTTCCCACGCACACAAGACAGGTGTGCAGCAGTACAGGTGTGCTCCGGGCTGCGTGTTTCAGGCGCAGAGGCTGCTGCTCCTGCCTGTGTGACACTGACACACAGCCAGCTGTGCCCACCTGTCTGCAGACGATTGGCACAACAAAGCACTGGTCAGGGATCAGTGGACAACTTTTACTCAGAATGGCTGGGGTTAGGATTAGAGGTGGATAAGGCGGCCCTCAGTTCTTGTGGGTGGCCAAAGCCTCCACCTACTCTCTCAGTAGCTGTATGCACTCCACCCCCTCCCCTCTCCATGTCTGATCAGTAAATCCACTACTGAGGCTAACTGATCAGTGATCAGTGTGGAGCCAGGTGGCATCTAACAATTCTGCTGCTTTCACTGCGGTGTAGCTGGGTACAGTGACAGAAATCTCAGCATGTTTCTCCTGCTGACTTTAGCCATACACACAGGGCATGCTGGAGTTCTGCACAGGTCCCAGATGCTGAGCTGGATATGAGACTGTATAAGAGAGATATGTGGGCAGATTTACAGGCACTCCACACAGAAATAACCAAACAAACGAACAGGTTAACTGATGCCATTATCAGCAAAATAAACACCCTACTGCCCTGACTGGCTGAGATGCTCCACATGACCCGTCAGGGCAATCAAACGCAAATGTGTTTGATGAGGAGAATGACCCGTCCTTGTGTTGAAGCAGTTCTGTGGCTGGACTTGGGGGACAAGAGGACACTGATGGGGGAATGGGGGTGGGGGGGGGGGGGGGGGTGGTGGTGGGGGGGGGGTTAGAAGGTAAACCTCCTGCTGCTGCTGTGGCCCACTTTGTCCAGGTTGGGGTTACAGGCGAACTGAATCATGGGAGGGGGTCCGCACATCAGGATGAGGGTGTCGTCGGCCGGCGGGGGCAGGTGTTCTCTGATCATGTCCTCATTGATGAAGCCCTGGCTGTACTGCCAGTCTGGGGAGAGAACAGAGTGAATCTGAGGCGTAATCGCTGTGTGAGCAGCACTGGCTGTGTTTTCGCTCACTCACTGTCAGGATTTCAGCTCAAAACGACACTACAGGCTTCTGAGAAACAGGCTTTTTTTTTTTACTGTGTGAACAAATCTGTTTGCACAATCATTGTAACTGTGGTTGCATCAGGCTGAGTGATCCCACTGCATTTTTGGCCACAAACAGAATGAACTTTTTACTTGTGCAATACAGGTGAAATGTCACATGAAGCAAGGCCTTCCCTCACACATGGCCTGCTCAGCTAGGCTGTACCGTGGCCCTTCAGAGAGCCACAGGCGTAACAAACATGCTGGTCCTGTGTGGGCCAGCTTGGTCTTTAGCTTATGTAGCAGGTTCAGAGTATCCGCCCTAAGTGGGTGGGCCTTACCGTCAGGCACCCTGTCCAGGGTGAACCACAGCTTGAAGCGGGATGGGTGATTGGCCTGGATCTCCTCCAGCTCCGGCCTCAGTAGGATGTCCTTCTCTGTCTGAGGGGGACACAGTGAGACAGGAGCTGCTTCACTGCTACACAACAAAAACAAGCCCTCTTTCATCTGGGGGACTACCTTTGCATTTACCTTACGTAACATGAGGTGTACAGTCTGCAGTTGTTTTAACATTATCATGAAATGGCTATAATTCTGTTTTTCTCTGTAAGTTTTTTTCCTCGATTTAAGAGAAAGAACTCTTGAAGGAAGGCCTTTGACAATCATGGCTGGTCTGAAATATGTTCCTCTTCGAACACTCAAGAAACGAATGAATCCATTTGTTGTAGAAATCCCATCTTGCAGAAACACCCACACAATTCAACAGGATTTCCTCACTTTAAGAATGTGATGGGAGAGTATGACAATTGAGTAGAAAACATGGCATAAACATGGTTTTCAGGTCCAAAACATTTTCTTATATTAAAAAAAAAAATCAGATAATAATAATTACATAAATAAAGGAAAGACTGATTTTGTGGAATGCAGGAGCACAAGGTCTGTCAGGGTCACTCACCTGGTTGGCAAAGAGCAGGTAACACATGGTGTCATCCTGCGGATCCTTCATCACGGCGTTTATAATCTGCAGCATTGGTGTGATTCCTGCAGACAGACACACACACACGTCCAATCACAAGGCAGCAAACAGCACTGTGGGTGGGATCTTTCAGTGCCATTTTTCATGCCATGTTAATACCCTTGTGTTTCACTGTATTCATTAGAACTCTGATATACACAACACTGCACCTCTGATCATTTAATGCATTACCTCAGCCATTTAACTGGCAGGTAAAACCTGACTGCTAGCCTATATAACAAAGCTGCCAGTCTGCTGGTGCTGCCTGAAACAAACATTAATGCTGCCAGTTTTGGAATGCCACAATTAGCACAGGAAGAGTCCACTTACAGACTGTGATTCACCTGCGTTGTTTTTATCCCATTTCATTGAGTTCCCTGTAAAGAAGCCTTTGAAAATCTGAATGTAGAGAATACTCTGCCTCTCCCTAGAGGCCTGTAGAGCAGGTCTCCTGAAACAATAACAATCGCTGGATCTTGAAGGAGCTGAACTGGTTCAGCCCTGCAGTAGACTCAATAAAGCAGGGCAGAAAAAACCAGATCTTTATCAGGATATCATTGTTTGCTTTTCACCTTAAGCCTATAGCCACCGTTGATGTGAGTGAGTCTGACCCGGTGCTAGTCTGGGTTTCCCCAGCAACAACCTGGCTGTCTGCAAACACACCTGGCTTAGTAACTGACAGTTTGAGACTAGATGGAGATGGAGGGGCTTCATTGGCTGCCTGGAATGTATTGGATAGCTTATGCTAGTGCACACCTCAGGAGGTTCAGCCTGTCGTGCTCCAGTTTGCTGTCACCATCACTGGCTGATGGAAACGGAGAGGAAGTTTTGGGGCGTTTTCTGCGGATCTTAACCGGCAGAACACTGGAGTGTTTTCCGTGCCAGCTGAGGAGCCGTGGCAGTGACCCAAACGGGGCAGTGAGCGCTTCCACAGGGCGAGACAGAGGCTAAAACAGTCTTAGGTATAACCTGAAAGACTGAGGTCTCCTGGGCTTTACCAAAAGCATCACCTGTGAGCGCTCTCCCCCGGGCAGGGGCTGAGGTTAGGGGCTCACCTGTTCCCCCCGCTATCATGCCCACGTGCTTGGCTGTCTTGATTACAGGCTCCGACTTCTTGTCTGGCTTGATGGCAAACTTTCCTGCAGAAACAGTCATTTGCATGTTATGTGTTTTTTAAGCAAGAAAATGCATACTATAATAGCAATCCGTGATAATCCTATGCAGTATAATATGCCAAATCTGTTCAGTCATTGCTCTGGTCTAACCTACACTGGAAGGGCTGGTCTTCTCTTTTTTTAGTGGTCCAAACACCAAAGGTCTCAAGCTGTCAAAGGCTATCTCTGACTGTGTGCCAAATTTCAATGCAAAATTCCAACTCACTGGACCACAATGTGCCAAAGGAAATGTATGATTGTGGCATTCTGGATGTTGTGTATTAAAAATCTTTTTTTTTTTTCATAAATTTCTGGAGCATTTTTGGTGACAGTTGCAATGTATGATCTTTCATTAGCTGTATTTAAACTGAATACATTTGGCAGTGTAGTAGTGCAAGGCAGTACATTATTGACAGCAATCCTGCAGTTACAGCTGTAACTCCCAGATGCTTCACTGAAAATATACATGTTGCGGTTCCTGCTGGACCACTGCTTGGTAAAAAAAGTCCATAGGTCAGTAATCCCAGCTACTTTCTCACAAAATTTTCAATTTCTTTTCAAATACTCTCTAGAATTTTGAGCTATTACAACATAAACTCCTAATCAACCATCTTGGAAATTTAAGCAACATGTCATGTTAAATTTTACTGCTAGAATCCAATCTGTGAAGGGAAACATCCTAGGCATAAAAAATAAAATTGCATTTTTTTTTTGAAAATGACACATAATTAGTTTCCTTTACAACAATTATGTAAGGATAGTTTTTGCTGTGCGTGTGTGTAGCCTCTTTTAGCCCACAGCCACACAGGTTTGCAGGCTGGTTCTGTTATTTTTCTGAATAGCAGAGGGTAGGTTGTTGGTGAAATAAAACAGGAGCCAATAGCTTTGTGCGAGCTGTGAATCTGAATGTAAACCTCTCAGGTCAGCACTCATCTGACCTGTAATACAGGAGCTCACAGCTTTGCAGGCTGAAGCTCCTTTATCGGTGACCATGGTCACCATGATGGCTGTTGCTATTATAATCATTATTATTACCAACAATAACAGTGATAATGACAGTCTTATTGAGCAGGAGGAATCTAGTAGTTACAAAGACGACATCTTACTGGCTATGACAACAGTAACCAGCAGTCATTAGTCCTTCGATCTCAGTTCTCTTTCACAATGAAGAAGTATCTGTACTTATTGCACAAACCTTGGTCAACTGTGTAATACAGTTACAGTAGTGACACTGATGGAATAGGGTGTAAGATTAGCATTTATAACAAAAAAGTTGACTTTCACACTATTGTCTGACCTTAAAGGTCATAGATGGCTTGCACCAATCACAGCGCCAAGCTTAGTGAAGCACAGCCTGCTTCTTTGTGATGTCACCCGGAGAGTTCTGGCCCCGCCCCTCCACTCACCCCTGCCCTTATAAACAAGCAGCCCGCTCGGCCCGCGGAAGTCGATCGTGTCTCCGATGCGAAGGCTCTCCAGGTACTGAGACATCTTTCCACCCTCAGGGAACTTGGGGTTGACATTTCTGTAGTAAATCTTGAGCACAGGGTAGAGGGAAAAAGACATTTTAATGGATTCCTTGAAACGGGCGCAACACCAGTCGCAATCCACCCGACTAACATTTAACTCTTACAACACTAAAGAACAGCGCTATTCCAGAGCAGAACAGATCTACTCATTCAAACCACACCTCTTTACCTTGATAACCAGGTCTACAAAACCCTTGTCATCATCACTGGACACAGGTGTGTAGGGCCTGACCACCAGGTTCCCATCCACCTTGGCAGACAGGTAAATGTGTTGGCCTGGAAACAACAACACAGAGTCACATGACTTCAGGCCCCTCCATAGCAACAGTCAGTGGAGGTGACAATAAAATCAAATTAACAATGGGCTTATGCTAAATGCTCAAAGCATTCAAAGTATGCAAATGTAGACATGCAGTTTTTGTTCCAGCTAACTCTACATGAATTTGGCAGTAACTGACTCAGATGGGATCTGGACAGCAGTACAATGGTTTCAGTTTGAATGGAGAGGTTTGCACCATCTTACAGGTGTTAAACATATCCCTTTTATCACAGGTGCAAACACAGGCTCAGGGTTTTTCAACCGAAAATTAACTTACTGTCACATCAGCGTTTGTAATACTCTTGTGTCAACATGTGTCCTTATAATCATGACTGGGATGACAATGTTTTAAAAACTCAGTGTAATCTTAAATACTGTGGGTGTTGCTGTGAGAATCTGAGCTGTGCTAGCATGGTGTGAAAGAGGGCACTTCCATATGAGGGCAGATTCAGGGCTCAGACGGACTCACCGATGGGCAAGCCCAGGACGTGGTCTGGAGAGGGCAGGGCAAAACGGAACTTCCTGGTGTCATGGCTTATGATCTACAGTCGGGCCAAAACACATCGCTTCATTCACACATCCAGACCCAGTGTCACCTCAGAGCTCAGCCGTCCAGGTAACTACTGTTACGAGTATGCCACATGACGTATAGTTCATGCCCCCCTATCCCAGTACATCCTTGGAATCGATGTTTTATGTTTTATGAATACAAATGTATTAATATAAGAATATACATAAAAATGCCTTTATGATCTACGATTAAAAGAAACCATGCCCTCCAATCGAAACCCCCCTTGAAAGCATGAGCTGGTGCCAGCGTTATTAATGTGTCAGTAACTACTAATGTATCTAATATTTGTCCAAATTAGAAGTTATAAACATTTGGAATACAATGGTATTTCTTGGCAATACTGAAGACAGCCACTATAGAAGATTTTATTTCCTTTTCCATTTGCAGTTGTGTAAGGTACGCATTTTCCTGAAATGCCCCCTAAAATTACCCTGCATCCTTTGCACTTTGGATGGCTACTGCCCCCTTGTATCTATAGTCTCTATAACAGTGCAGTGCTGTATCCATCTCACAGAAAAAGCAATGTTAGAAATATCCATAGAGCATCTTAATGGATAACTTTTGGTGGTAATTCCCAAGTAATTAGCACATGCTTGTTTATTGATATGACTAGAAAGATACAATACGGTTTTCATTAGGTACAATTGCTCTAGAAACTGCCCCAATGATCATCCTTAAAAAGATTACAGATTACCTCTTTGTCCACAAGCCGCAAGGCATACTTGACATTGGGGTCCTCAAGAGTTATAGGAAGCTTCTTCTTTGAGAAGAAAAGACTGAAGATGATATTGAGGATGTTGTCAATACAGCTTCGAATTAGCTGAAATCAGAAGAAAAAAAATGTGGATTAGTATTATATGAATAGAGCCAAAAGGTTTTCATGCCAAATGGCTGAGCTACAAACAAGAGTACATGTAATATTTGAGAGATATAGGCAATATCACCCTCTAATAAAGTGTACACAAATCTTGATTATAAAAGTATTCCTAGAGCCGACAGTAGATTACGCCATACTGCCTATAGCTGGGTGTGGCCAGAGTCCGAGAGCCATGGCAAGTGAAATGTACTGTATCTAATGTGAAGTAAATTGTAGGATTGCTGTCAAAAACATTTGCCAACAGATCTGCTCCTGGCATGGAACCTCCAGATGACCAAACGTCTGAAAATGCCATTCCGGCTGGAAAGCAGAGGACCTTTTCCAGAGTAACTTTTATTTCCACTTGTCTGCTTTGCACAGCTGGATAGCTTGATACAGTTAATGTTATGAAAGCAGGTTAAGTGTTTTGTGCACGGGTTTCATAGCAGTGCCCAGCCTAGGACAGGCAACCTTCAGCTGCAAAGCCAGACTGAACCACTGGAAAGCCGTTCAGAGCTACTGAATAATAGCTGTGCTTCATGGGGCAGACACCTGGGTTACTCTGAATCCACAAGCTGTTTTAATAGGGTATTAATGAACCAATCAGTTTTTATTTGTTATAGCTCATCGAAATTGTCACAAAGTGCTGAACATGTAGCATAGTGCATTTTAAAAAAATAAAAAACTCAGGGTGTAATCGCTAAAAGCCAAATGTTTTTCATTCTGTGCGAATTCCATAGTAATATCTCTCTCCTAACCATGCTGTGCAACACTGGTCTCAGATCAGCGGATACCCAGCACGCCAGTGAAACACTGTGCGTGGCTTATTGTCCATATCCGTACGCAGCTGATTGGTGCAGAGCTGTGTTCTAACTATCGGTGCATCATCTATTTTCTTCCCCCGCCACTTCCTTTCTCCGTTCATAATCTGATAGCTAGGCTATGCGGTGCGCACGTGTGAACCGAAACCATTGTTATTATCGGTACAAATACAGAAAATAGCACAAGGAAGCAACTGCAAATAGCAAATGCACACGGTCAGCGGCACGCTACATATCTAAGATCGCTTACGCATGCGAAGATAGCTAGCCAGACAGCATCACTTAAAAATATACACCGTTCTTCTGCACTTCCGTAGCAAATTCTGACTTATATTTAGTGCCGGATTCCTGACATCCCGCCAACGATTTATCAGTATAATAGCTATCTGGCTAACTGCGTTATAGCACATAGCACTGACACCAAGGGTTCAACTTGGCATGGAACAGGCGTAGGTATATACCACAGTAAGTTCAATACAGCAATATTACATTACCATTACCTTGCTACACAGTATTGTAACGAAACGTCCGATTTGCTTAACTTTACACCTGTGCAGAAACATCTAGGGAGAAACCGGTCTCTCGCTAAACAGTGTCTCTGTGTCACTGTGTTCATAAAGCCAATGCAAGTAAACGACACCACGCAAGCTGACACACTCACCCCGCGAATGTAATCGAACATTTTTGATGTGGGAACTTTTCAGCCGAATTGCGCCAAAGTTTCCTCCTCGATCTCTACTGTACCTCCCCGCTGATAAGCGCAGCGACCCCACCCACAGTGCATGGCACGTCCACACGCTCCGCCCTACACTCCTCCGAAAAGGGAAGCGGCACCGCCCCCAGCGCAACGCAGCCAATAGCACCGCGTCTAAAAGAGTCTGCGGCCAAAGATCACGCCTACGGGCCAAAACACGAGAGGGCGTGTTCGTCAGACTGATACTCTTATTGGACAATAGTTTTGATTGACAACTGCTTGCAGACCTGTAGTCATTTGAGGACTTTTGAAGATTTTAAGATTTTAAGATTCTTCGCTATTTTCAAGTAGAAATATAAATTTACATGATGCAGTGTATTTTCCAATGTTTCATTCAACCAGAAATAAAATTAGTCTTTTCAAATGTTGACATAGATACAACACATCACTTAAAGCCACTGAACTGAAATAACCTTTTCAAAAAAAAAACTTGCTGCAAGAGACATTGCTGTTAAGGACAAATTTGCGTTTGGAATTTGCATCTGTGTACCTGCTGTTGTGTGAAATGCAAACAGCTGTATTAACAGGTTGCTGAATGTCATGCCCCTTGTTTGAAACAACAGGAAGAAGTTTGTTTAGGATATTGTTCGTGTTTTGGCTCTTGATTGGACATGGAGATTTCTTCCTATGAAAGTACAGAAGTCCTGTTCCAGGGAAACTGGACTCAATGCATTTCCATTCAGCCACCGTGAAAGGATGCAACTTTCTAACTTCTCTTAGTGACTGGAATTTAGGAAGTGCGCTGTATTTTACATCTAGCCCGTGGCACTGTTTTCTGCATTAACCCCTGAGAACCCTGTAGTATTTCCGGATATGCGGAGCTGTCTGTCTCCTCAGCCAGACGCTTTCACATCTCAGACAGTATTACTGAGTCGCAGTCAGCAGTCAAGAAGACATTGTGCTTGTATCTTACTGATGGTCGTTAGTTACGTCAAAAATGATCAAATGTCCCAATATCGGAAATAAACCATAACTTTTGTGGAGGAATTGTTTCAATGAAGTGTTTTTGGCATATGGCCAGCTGTCACAAGTGCATTGCAGTAAAAATGTCCTTTCCTAATAACCGTAACAGCCACTCTTTCATTCGTTAAAATAAGTAGCGTGTACAGTACGAAACACTGCCGTTTAAAGCAAAGCAATTGCAGAATAATGTCCTGGCAATCCTAGAAATGTCATGTGGGTGCGCTCTGTAGTATTTACAACGGTGTTATGGTCACTGAACATCACATCCTGACCACAAGTCTCTCTGTGGTCAACCCACAGGAACACGACGACGCCCAGAAAACGATCTGCGTGGGAGTAAATAGTCTTGAAATTAAAGTTCTTTGCTGACACGCAGTTGTAGCGGAGGGTCGTCGGCGCACAGCCAATCACCTCTTAGCCAGATGAGTCTGGGGGCAGGAACATAACCGCCCAAGCAGGCACGGGAAGGCGTGGTCTCATTATCCTTTAATTATTATTGGACAATGTGTGCAGCATTCGTGTGATGGAAAGCTGGGCTAACTGTTGAGGTACCGTTACCGTAATGAGAGGGAGTTGAGCGATGAGGAAGGAGCTGTGTGCGTTCTGTTACTGAAGTTTACAGGAGTAACCGACAATGGCACGGGGGTAAGATGCGTTTAAGTCGTGTTTCATATAGATATAGTTTATAACTCGCGACTGTGCAAATTCTCCCGCTTGTTTTTATTGAAATCATTAGAGGATGTCAGGATATATAGTGAAAAGTTGCTTTATTTTGCAATAAATCGTGTAAAGTCGTGTCTTTTTGTAATTAATATATAGCTGCATCAGACGTTTGCTTTTGATTGTAAAATGACAAAACTGACAAGGCTGTGTTTCCTATTTTGCGTCGTATACTGAATAGCATGTGACAGTTACGTCATGTGTATATAGCTTGTTATGTTTTTATTATCTTAATACATGTAATTTATGTTACATTTTTGTTTGCTCCGTTGTCAAAATGTATTGATGGTCATACTTACATCTTGTAGTTGAGATTTTGCACACTTTCTGCGCAGTTATCATCTGCAACTTTAAATCTTGTAGCGGGTGTAGAGTTGAAAATTAATAGGGTGTTTAGATGTCTAGTAGGCTCTTTACATCATGTGTGTAGATGTTTAATGCGCCAGCGGCCGTCTCAGGTCCATCGATTTTTGTTTTCAGTTTGGATATCCTCTTCAGTAATTGCAACTATGCATGTTACAGACCCAGCTGCGGAGCAATGCCATGACTAGTCTCTTTGTGAAGAACACACTGTTCATTATTTCTGGGAGCATATGAAAGCACTCAAGCTGCTAACTGCATTTTCACTGAAGTCAAAACAGATTCAGAATGAACAGGTGGCATTCAAAGGGCTGAGATCCTCACAGTTTCATTTCCTTGAAAATGAAATTGGTTTAGTTGTGTCATTTCCTGAAGCAAGTCGTCTGAGTAGTCATGCATCCTGTGTTTGGGTGAGGGGTAGGGTGGCACAGTGGACGATGAAAGTGTGTTTCTCGAGCTGCTCTTGCTGGACTCCAGCCCGGTCCTGTCATTGTGAGCAGCTGTTCTGATTGCACACAGACCTTTCATTCAGCAGGTGACAATTACATGGGAGTGGCCACCTGTGGAGGATAGCATAAACTCACCTGGGTCTGCATATTATTAGAGCTGAAACAGCCCGGATCTCGCGACACTGGCTGTGTGTACATGTAAACTAAAGTCGGTATCTGGAGCAGTAGGCCTGTGGGCCTTGCTGCCTCTCCTTGGACCTCATTATTTTCACACCTGAGAGCTCCATGTTACTGGCACCAGTGAGCTGGAAGCCTCACGTTCACACGGGTCACGTTTACTGTATTTACTGCATATTCTGTTATCTGGATGAACCCCGGCTGGATCCGTGCGCATACTATGCAGATGCTCAGCTTCAGCACAATGCCCAGTTAATGTTGTTTTATTTGGTACTGGAAGCCCATGTTGAATATCTGCAGCCACTGTTCAGTCTTCTGTATTGTTCTCCTCTTGCCGGGTTTTTTGTTGATTCATTTGCTAACATATATATGATAAGTATGGCATTATTAAGGATTAATTTTTTTTCTTCTACTGTAGGGAAGCTGTGAACCAGGAGCTGTCTGCTGTTCTGAATGAGCTGTGGAAACTGGATGTGAACCGGCTGAAACCAGGGAAGGACTACACCATATCCCTGCAGGTGTGGTCCTCAGTATTATCTCACCTCCCATGGTGAAGATCAGGGGCTCCTGCTGCAGTACACACCCTGCCACACTGACACCTGGTATAACCCTGCAGCTACAACAGATATTCAAAACATTTCAGACATGTTAAGACTGTTAGGCCGTAACAGCCCCACGGTTCATTCAGGATATATCCCATAAAGCACTTGTTTTTGTGTCTCCAGCGGCATTCGTTTCATTTTATTTATTCATTAAATCAGGTATAAATATGTGTTTTCAACTTTTTTGCCCAATGCTGAAAATAATCTCAAATTTGAAATTGCAACTGTATGTTAGACTGAATGTTAGCTGCATGATTTGGAAACATAAAGCAGGAAAATAATGTGAGGCCCCTGAGTGGAAATGGTTATTGAACTGCAGACCATAAGCTCCTGGAGCTGGCTGTTTCCTCCTCATGGCCAGTGTTCAGACTGGCTCAGGACTGTGCTGCCTGGGTCTCTGTGCACTGTTCAGCACTGGGCCGAGGTAGTTTCTCGTGATACTAAAGGGTTGTTTTCCTGGCTGTGTGTTTTTCCTTTGTCCTTTTGTGGTGGAGAGCACATTGAGGAAGAACATCTGTTGTTGATTTTTCTCTTGTAAGTGCACATGCTCCAGAGAGATTGCCCCTCCCTCGCAGTGAGTTTGGGATGCACGCGTGCTTCATGTGCAGTGGTGCTGTGGTTGTCATGTAATGCTGAAAGCTGCGCTGTGATTGGTGCAGGGGAAGGCGGGGTACGTGGCGCAGGGCAGCAACAGCGCCAGGGATCGGGCCCGGGATCCTCTCTTCTCCTTCGTCAATGAGGACAAACTGAGGAGCATCGAGACCTACGCTCGTGAGTGTCCTGACCAATCACACGCAGCGTCTACTGCCGACCCACCAATCACCTGCAGCTTCTGAAGACAGACTCAGAAAGGGTCAAACTTCAATTCAATTCAATTCAATTCATGATGTATTCTGATTTTTTATATTATTTACAGTATGCTACAATATGCTATGATGTTACAATGTTAAGCTAAGCCTTATTTAAAAACATGAACACTGCTAAAAATAGAAACATTTGAAGCACAGAAAGTGTCATGTTTGAGTTGATGAAACTGCCAGGTTTCTACTTTCAGAGTGTACAGCCAGCCTCTGGTAAGAAATGGGAAAATTAGCCAGTATAAAATAAGGGAATCTCAAGGTGATCTTAATGTATCCCATGGTGCCAAAAGTGTCAGTACATTATTGCTGTACAGCTTCCTTTGTGATGTAAAGTTCCACTGCCCTGGACTCAGGCCTTTGTGTCAGAATCTGAGCTGGGTGAGAGTGTCCAGCCACACACACAGACTGAGTGACTCCATAGCTGAAGTATCCCTGTGATCATGGTCTCTCTGCAGACTTCATAAACCTGCTGGATAACTATGAGATGTCCACCGGCCTGTCAGAGACCGTCACCTCTCAGGAGCTGCAGGAGAACCACCTCTTCCTGGATGCCATTTTGGAGACGGAGGTCATGAAGGTAACACACCTGTGGCGCAGGCCCAGAACTTCAGCTCAAATCATTTAATGTGCTTATAATTACCTACCCCAACAAGGTATATTCAGCTATATTCAGGTATTAATGGGCATATAATTACCTACACCAACAAGGTGTATTCAGCTATTAATGTGCTTATAATTACCTGCCCCAACAAGGTATATTCAGCTATATTCAGCTATTAATGTGCATATAATTACCTACCCCAACAAGGTGTATTCAGCTGTTAATGTGCATATAATTACCTGCCCCAACAAGGTGTATTCAGCTATATTCAGCTATTAATGTGCATATAATTACCTGCCCCAACAAGGTGTATTCAGCTATTAATGTGCATATAATTACCTGCCCCAACAAGGTGTATTCAGCTATTAATATGCATATAATTACCCGCCCCAACAAGGTGTATTCAGTTGTTATGCTATTATATTAGGCCTACAGGTTTAATTACTGAATCGCTAAAGGTCATGATTGTGGTTTTAATGTTGCAACATGTGGGAAAGAGTAAGAGGGGACAGTGAGTATAAAAATGATGATATCTGTAGATATACCTGCATGCTCTAGGAAGCGTGTGCACTCTGTTGGAATGTAAAATCATTTGATCAGGAGCACTTGCTCTACATCCCTCTCTGAGCTGTAAGGAAATATATATGTTGCTTTCAGAGTCTGGTATTGCTGCACAGCCTCTTGCTGAAATATGAAGGAAATTTACAAAAATTACAAAGTGTTTTGTGTAAGCTGGAGAAATATCTCAGATGTCCTGAAGTGAGAAACTGTCTGTGTGCTGTAGTGGTCATGCTGTCCTCAGCTGTACTCATAACCCTGTGCAGCACACAGGTGGGATTTGCACAGGCATGTTTTGGCTGGTCGGCCTCTGCCTCCAGGCACAGGGAGGGTTATATAAGACCCTCTCATTCGGCTGATCTGTCCATGCGTGAAAATGCACACACGCAGAGAGTTGAA
Source organism: Megalops cyprinoides (assembly GCF_013368585.1). Classification (NCBI taxonomy): domain Eukaryota; kingdom Metazoa; phylum Chordata; class Actinopteri; order Elopiformes; family Megalopidae; genus Megalops; species Megalops cyprinoides. Next base: position 850,857 of record NC_050607.1, on the reverse strand, counting down.
AATTGACATTTTACAGCTGACATTTATTTTGGCTAGTCACAGATTTTGTTCTTGCTTACTAATGGTGACTCACTAAAGGTTACTAACCCTTAAGTTTAGATTCCCAAGAATGTGACGATATGCATCATGGAAACATGGTGAAAAGATGGTGAAAGATGGTGAAGGATGGTGAAAGATGGTGAAGGATGGTGAAAGATGGTCGGCAATATCAGCTGCAGTTTGTTTCCTCTGATTATGCTACTTAACGGTGTGGAGTACATCAAAGTGCTGTCTTTGGTTTTAATTACATTTCTGAACAGCAGAGGGCGCAATAAACAAGTAAAATTGTTCCATCTCATGTAGCAATACTTTGTGGCTTTGTGGAAATCATTCTGAATTTGGGCAACCACTTTTAAAAGCTGAGTTTTGTCATTTATTTATAAGTCTTTATAACAAGAGATTTTTAAAAGAAATTGTTAAAAAAATATATTGTTTTTGCACTATTAAGACCATTTGTTGTTCATAATGTGTGCTTTTTGCTGTAGCGTGCGCACAGGTACCTCGTCAGTAAGGGGAAGTCTCCAGCAGACGAGAGGCAGTTTAAGGACCAGCTGTATGACATCTGGTTCCGCCTGTACCACCGAGACAGGAGTGGAGGGTGGGTATTCCTGCAGTGCAAACCTCCTGCGGCTCTGTGTCCCATTTCAATGCACATAATGCACTTCTGTGAAAAGTACAGTCAGTGAGTAAGGTAACAGTATATGTAACAGTTTGGTAACAGTATATGCCCTTTCCAACGTGTGTAAAAACCAGCAGTCGGCAGGCATCTAACTCTGAGTATGAAGCATGGTGAGACTCGGGCTCTGGTGGGAAATGCGGCTGTTTGTGGCCTCTGCAGAGAGGACTCCTGCGGCTTTGAGCACGTGTTCGTCGGAGAGACAAAGCGCGGGAAGGAGATCATGGGCTTCCACAACTGGGTGCAGTTCTACCTGCAGGAGAAGCACAAGCACGTGGACTACAAGGGCTACAAAGCCAGGGCCAACAAAGACCAGGTACAGACGCCTTGGCCCTGTCTTCATGTTCCCAGGAGATTCACATAATGTATCTCCCAGTAACAGCGCCCTGTCGCTACTGAAGGACTCCAAGTGCTGGAGAGTGCAGAGAGGGAGGGTAGGGGATGATGCTATGCACTGATCACAGATCAGGTCATCTCACCCTCATCCTTCACTTAAAAACAATGGGCAACTGGCCTGGGACCCGTGCTGGGTCCAGTGCTTTAGAATACACAGAAGATCACAAACTCTTTTGAAGTGAAGGTTGTTCAGGTTTTAAGTTTTAGTTCAACTTTTAAGTTCAGATTTTTGCATGAATATATACCATAAAACGTATTCAACATAAAATGTATGAAATCTGTGTTCTCCTTTGACAAGAATTGCTATACATTTGTTGCCTATTAACTGCGTTTAAATTGTAAGGTTTATTAGTGTATGTTTTTGATGTTTCAGCTTCTGCTTGGCTGTGCTAATCCTCAGGTTCTTATGGTCAGATTTACTCTCATATATCTATGTTAACACCACTGGTTGCCTGCAGCCAGATCTACCTTTGTATATCTATGTTAACACCATTGGTTGCCTGCTGCCAGATCTACTTTTGTATATCTATGGTAACAATGCTGGTTTCCTGCAGCCTGATGAGGACGACCATGTGCTGAACCTGCAGTTCAGCTGGAAGGGCCTGGTGAAGCCCGTGGGCAGCTCCTTCATCGGGGTGAGCCCTGAGTTCGAGGTAGCCCTCTTCACCATTGTCTTCCTCATTTCCAACGAGAAGGTGACCAATGTCATCGTGAAGGTGGACGAGTATCACCTGGAGGTGGTGGTGTACCGGCACGGCCGCTCCATTGGGACCTCCTACCCTAAACTGCTGAGCAGCAACAACAGGCCCCTGTAGCACCACACCCACTGTACATGTAATTAGTGACCCAAAATCACTGACCTGAGATCAGCTTTAGCTATTTGCAGGAAATGATTCAGGGCTGGACAGCTGATCCCTGATCAGTGCACTATACTACTCTCAGGTTACCCCAGTCCCTGATCCCTGGTGTCCAGTCTTGCCTAAGCGTCCACTGTGGACATCTTTGCACTTGCTTTCAGATAGGTGTATGAACCTCCTTAAGATTGAATTTAGTCATCTGCAGACAGTCTGCCTGTATTAACAATGAGTATTAAAGCCAAGATTAGCTTTTAACTCAATGCGCTCAATATCAACTATACTTGTTCATGCTCTATGCAGTCAGTCATACAACAAGCCTGTTATGTATCTATAACCAAAGATTAGTCCTAGGTTCAGTTTCAGCCACATATTAATGTATTTGTATTATTTTTTCTGGTCCTACTACCTTTCAGATTGTATGTAATCATATTTTACTCTAGGCTTCCGTAAGCATGAGACATTCCCACATGAGAGCTGACAGCAAAATATCCTCAGTTTCAGTTACCATGTTGGTAAAGATTTCAGTTTCTCTTTTTGCATGTCACACTCCATATCATGTTAAAATCATTTCAGATGTTTTTTTGTGCTGTTAGAATTGCACATTCTTAAGACATTTTTTGTTTCACGTTTATGTATTTATGGCAGTAAATTTATTTTTAAAACGGTCACCACTAATACCATTTTTATGCAGCATTTTTTCTAACTAAGACTGAAGGTGAAGAAATGCTGTTGGTTTTTTGGTAAACCTGACATACTAGCTATTGATGGGTTCTATTTTCCATTTTCCATAATAGATTTGTTCAGTGTGACTGAAACTATGCAACATTTGTTTAAACGTAATTGAATTCAAGGAACTCCTATGCTGAAGAAGGTTTAGTCAACCAGGCTTTTATTTTTCTCTCACCTGTATATTAATATGCATCAGTTCACTTGTCTTTTATTTAGAGCTTAATAAAATGTAGCTTAATAAAATGTCTTAGTCTGCATGTGCAACATATCAGACCTGCTGAAAATTTCTGTCCAGTTACATTCATAAAGCTCCACACTCCAGTGTTCCGGATAAACACACTGCCTACATTCATTTTTCTATGAATCTTCCAAAAACATTTATATCCTACTGTACTGAAGTGAGTGTTATTTTGTGCTAGTGCAACTGATGGTATCAGATATGCCCCTCTCTATTGCTGGAGCATCAATTTCAGTCACCAGCCGTCACATGGCCAGGGCATAAACAAGCATGCATAGTGTATAAATAAATGCATTTAGGACATCCGTCCAAACAGATAAAAGAGCTAAAGTCAAATACATTCACCTCAGCTAAGAATGAAATTTTTCCAACCACAAAACCAGACCATATTTTCCAACCACAAGAAACTGCTCAGCGAGCTACTGAGATGCAGCCATTTAATTTCACAGGAAACTTTCACCTGCCCTGGTGGTATGAAAGAGTAAATAAAGTTTCACACTGGTCATCCAAGTGTGAGAAACACTCTGAACACAGGGGCTGAAGCAGGGGCATTTCTAGCTGCTGAAAAGATCTAGGGCTAAGTCAAGTTTGCCTGGGGCTTGGCTTTTTTTTGAAGGGAGATCGGCATCGGTAGGTTGGGGAGGTTATATCTACCTTTATAATAAATAAATATTATCACACCTTCGGACACAGCAAGTCAAGTTCCGCTCTGTTACACAGTCTGTCTGTTGTTTTGCTATAAACACCTCCTTTTTCAGGGGGAAAATATTCGGGCTTTAGTCACGAATGATCGGACCTAACGACGCCAGAAAAAAAGAAAGTAGTCATAAACATCATTCCTTGCAGTCAGTGATCCACAGCAAAAGATATTCTCATACCCAACACCACAGTATTGTCCGTTGCAGTGAGTGCTGACTGCTGAATGCTCTTCCTGCCAGCTGCACTTGCTGAGCTGGAACACCCATTGTGTTCTATTTTAACAGGAAAAGTAACAGTGAGAAATGTTTAAAGTGTTTAAAGTGTTAAATGACATTTTTGACCCACATCACTAAACACTGTTAAAAGGGTTTTAGGAATTCATCTTACTACCTTTTCTTGGGACATATCGATATATTTTTAGGAAAAATTAACAGTGTCTTGCTGGTTCAGCTTTCTTACATCACCAATCTGGCTGGTGTTCAGGTTCTGAAGAAATGAACAAGCAGAAGTAGAAAAAGCTGGGCCTTAGAACGTCAGCCAGGTTTCACCAGGCTCACCAGCACTGACAGGAAGTGACCGCGCCTTTGAGGCCTGAGCATGGGGAGGGGTGCAGGGAGTCTGCAGCCACACATCCATCACATACATTGCTATGTGCTTCATCTCTTACAAAGTGTAGTGAAAATATGGAGGTCGTGGAAGTGCAGGTGCTGATGAGTACAATATGTCTTATCCAGATAAACATGCTTTTTCATCTCTAGTTCATCCATGAACCTGAAGCCTGACACATGAAAGCTTAGCATCTTGGGAAGATGGTTGACAAAATGACACCATAACTAGTAAAACAATTACATATATCAATATATAAAGTTAAAACATGACAGTACCTACCACTAAAGGTTCATTCTGAGCATTTCATCATATTTAATGCTAGTGACCCAAACTTACCTTGTTTCCTGGGAATTTCACTTCAGTCCACTGAGGTGTTTTTAGTAGATTATACAGATTTGTCTTCTTAGCTGTCATTTTGTAAATTTTTTGGATTCACAAAAACAACATAAAAGCCTTGATGATGATAATTCACTTTCTTTATGGAGTTCTGTGAGGGAATTATTGAGGCGCATATCTGGCATTGTGAGAAATAGTAAATGTTGAGAAATAATGGGTATGCAATGATAGATTATATATGGCTATGATGTGTAAATAAAAGCAGTTTGAAAAAAGTGTGAAAACATTTATGTCCGCTTTCATGTGATGTGAGGATGATGCAGGTTACATTCTGAGTTTTATAGTAAGCAGAGATAACAGGATTTAGAAGTGACAATTGCAGAATATGAGGGTGGCGTTTCAGAGGCTCAGCTACGGTCCCCTCAGACAAGTGGACACAATAATTCAGAGCACAAGTCAACAACAGCCAATAGCTTTATTCTTGCCCATTTAAGGTGATATCCGTCAGTGAAGGAAGACTTAAACCATGAACCTGCCACTTCACATCCTGATGAGTGGACGGAGTGACAGCAATCACATCATGGGGAGGTTGAGCATGGTTCTGTCTCTTGTATACTGTGAGTAAAATGATAATTAGATTTATATTTCATATCATTTTATACTTGGTTTCCCTCGTCTAAACCTGGCTTATATACTTGGCTCTCCTTGTCTAGTCAAGTTGCACAAGTTACGTTAGGGTAGGGCTTGAATAGTGTTATGCTCACACTCACTGGTCTGGGAGTGTTAGGGTGGGCTGACATTGTTGCTCATTCACCTTGAATGGATAAAGGACTGTTCTACTGTGCTGGAAGTTGCTCTGAATAAGAGCGTCTGCTAAATGAGTCCAATGTAATGTAATCATATTGTGTCATGTGCATTTCATATCAATATCTAGTTTGTTTCAGTTATTTCAATTAGTTGAAATGCACAGTATTTTTGTTCAGTAATGGGTATTGCGTGTTGTGATGGAGACTGATTAGTCAATGCTTTCCAGTAGCAGTACGTCCTGCCAGATGCAGGTATTCTCTGTTCATGTTCAGGCTCCTCCAGCTGGATGATACTGGCTGAGCCGTTGGTACAGAGAGAAGTGAGAGCTGGTGAGACGGTGACTCTGCATTGCAGCCTGAAGCACGAGCTGGAAACCATTTGGTTTGGACAACGTTGGGGCCAAATACCTCACATCATCATTTCCGCCAGACGTGAAGAACATCAGAAGTCCCTTCAGAAGAAATACATCAGAGGCTCAGACCGGAGCTTCTCTGTTACTCTAGAGACAAACAACATATCCATCAGTCTGACAATCAGGAGCATTACAGAGTCTGATCTGGGAGTTTATTACTGTATTTCAGTATTAACTACAATGACAGGCACCATTACACAGCTTTCTTACAGAGGTCTGTATATCTGACTGTAATGTGATTTGCTATGGTATCAGTTTTTTTATTTTGGAAAGAATCACCTTACTTATTCTCAAGCATTTTTGTATTGTCTTTTGAAAGAAATCTCTACCAGCCCCACCATCTCCATTCCCAACACCTCCTCCTCCGCCTCCTCTCCATCAGTGGCTCCTGCGGCTGGGGAGCAGTGCTGTCTCTTGCTGCTCATTGTGTGTCCAGCTGCTGCTCTGGCTGCCACAGTGATCTCTTCTCTCTGTGTCTATTTGGTCTGTGGCAGAAAAGGCAAGTTTTTGAAATTGACTCTACTTACTTCAATCACGCTTTCATTTCTTAATCATCCAGGACCTTCTGTAACACAGAACTGAAAGTGATCGGAGCATGATCTACCAACATTCTGTATGTCTCGCCACAGTACAAAGTACTTCATTCAGTCAAATACATACATTCTGTATGTAGTTACTGTGGTTATGTAAAACATACTACATATGAAAACATGCGTGTATGTGGTATTATTTAATTATAAATATATTGCTCACACATTGATAGATTTTGTAGTAGAGAAATGAGAACTACAAACCATCATGAAAATATACACATTGTATAAACTCATCGTTAAGCCAAGCACCTCAAAAACACTGAATATTAATCCTGATTTGTGGATTTCTCTCATTGTCAGGGGTGGTGCAGGCGGAAGCTCAACACAAAACTGCAGATTCCAAAAAGGGAAACACAGTGCAGGTATTTATCAAATTTTCCATTTTAAGCTGCAGTAACTGATGGAAGAACTGTGTCTTTTTCCTTTGAAGTTCACACAATACACTGCTTTGTATTATTTTGCAATAATCTTGCAAACGCAACTAACAAAAGTAACGTGTCTTTATGTTGTTGACAGGAGGATGATGGAGAGTTGCATTACGCTGCACTGCAGTTCCCCCCCACAGCCAAACGTCCGAAGACAAAGCAAACACAAAATGAGCTCTGCACCTATGCAGCAGTTCATCACACCTGAGAAATAATTCAGGCTTTGCAATATTTACATCCTGAATACCTGTGAAGAAATGCCATGATGAAAGATACCATGAAAGAAACTTTGCCTGTCGTAGCCTCCAATGTCTGCTTAATGCTGTATTTTTAAGCTTGTATGTTACACATGCTTACAAGTTATAGTGCTCTTCCACATGCCATATATACATCAACTACTAACATACTAAATGTAAGGATGAAATTAAAAAAATAATTTTGTTCCAGAATTCTCCCTTTTTTTTTTGGAACTGTAACAAAAAGTTGTCAGCATTCTCCAGGTAATACAGAGTAAATTCTTAGAAAATGCAAGCAGCAATTCTTGGGATATACATACAAACCCTGACGCTCATGACACTCATGACATTGGCAGCTACGAAAATTAAAACTGAGCAAAGATGTGAATATAAACAAACAATTACTGGAGAAATGTGTTCGGTCCAGAATGACTTCCTTTAATGACATTGTGAGGGAGTGTCAGCCCTTCCTGAAGGCTGTTCTCAGAGTGCAGCAGCTTCCCACTTTCATCCAGGCTTTGATTCATTTGAACAAATTCATTGGCTTGACGAGAGCTGGAAAACCTGCTGGACAGTTTTACATTCACCTGCAGTTTGACTATTGACCTGAAAATGAATGTAGATTTCAAAATGAAGAAGGCCTTGAAAAGTGAAGAACCTTGTCCCTTAGGGTCAGTGATCCAAATGTGGGTTTCAAATCCAACACACTAGAACATGTCCAGCTAATGATGATTCAACATTTGAGGTCTGTGAAGTTTTCTGGAAAACCGCATGTAAAACTGTCATTTCAACATTTCAATGAAATATGTCACAATTATGAACTAATTACTGTAGTTGAGTGAGCTGCTAAAATGCCCATCACTACTTTTTTCAGTTTACTTGGGAAGGGAAGGGGGAAATGTGCATCAATTTAGCTTTGGCCATGAATGTGCAAACACGCTACCCTTGTCGTGACATGGACCTTAATGACCTTGAAAATACGTATGGTAAAGGCGGTTTCTTGGATAACTGGTTACAATGTTGTTTCCCCTGCAAAACGTACTTGCCTCCATTGTAGTAACTCGAAGTGAGACATTTGTCGCGTTCAGTTGGGTTTGACACTGTCTCCCTTTGCATTCAAAAGCTGATGGTTAAAAATGCGCTTTAGGTCGCGACCCAGATGGACTGTAAACAAACTGCACATACGAACACAAACCTCAATTATACTATTGATGATGTGCCTGAAAATGTGCTAAATGTTTTCATAGATGATGAATCATATAAATAATGTTGTAGGCTACCACTAAAATATGAATGCAATTATTGTCCAAAAAACATTAATTTATTACAAAAAAAGTTTTACTGACTGCTTTTTATCATTATCTATTGTGATGTAAGTGCCTGCAAAAGTGCACGGATGTATATATTATCTTATTTGAATAAACAGAAATATTTTTAAGATTTTAAAATGTTACTGTAATTGTGAAATACGAAAGCTAACAGAAAACGTAAAATTCACCAATAGTGTGCCGCACAAATGATACCGGATACGGCGAACTCTGGCGGAACTGTTCTTTGTTTTCGTTTCCGCACGGGTCAATTTTAACGTAACACTCGCTGAGTTCACATGGTTGTTGCGCATCCGGTTGCCGACATGGAAACGTGAGAGTGGTGAAATTAAGTCTGAGAATTAAAGTCGTGTTTTACTTCTTAGTGGACGAAGCCATGGAGGTCTTCGGCGAGGAGTTTGGGGCCATGACGCCGCAGCAGCTGGCCGCCCCTGTCAATACAGTTGAGGTAAAATATTGAATGATGGCTTCAGACACAGCTAGCTCTGTCGTTTGCTTCTACAGATGCACTTGCAAAGAAGCCTGTTAATGGTGCAAAGATTGTAGCTCTTTTGCTATGGACGTGTCCTTTCCGTTAGTTGTTATAGCCTGTGGATTAACTTGCCTTCTAACCAGCTAAGTTTGTCATTTTAGCACTGTTATCACTGTCTGCTGTTGACTGGTTTTTTTCTCTCTTTCTCTCTCTTAAGGAAAAATGGAAACTTCTGCCAGCCTTCCTGAAGGTAATTACAGCCAGCAAGCCACGTTAGCCTGCCACGTTAGCTAAGTATCGATAAATTGCTGAGAAAATGTCCCTGCATCGTAGCAACGCCTTTACCTCACAGACTATAGACATGCAGGTTAGTGGCAGTAAGGACCTGAGGAGGTCCTGCTCTGAGCAGCCCCAGGGTTAATGAGAGGTAGCTTGCTGACACAGATGGGCTCCCAGTCACCGGTCTGCTAATGTCATTAAATCATGCTACAGACAGCAGAAATGCTTTAGCACAACCAGCACTAGAAATGTGCAAATGCTGTTAGCTGTAAGTATTCTCTTAATGTTAGTCTTTATGAAGCTGTCCTGCATGGTGAAGTGAACATAATCAGGTTGGTGCCCACCTGCACTGCATTGTTAGAAGCTGAGGTGTGGCTGGCATCCTTCACAGTGGAAGTGTGTCTTGTGTCTAACCCCTTGATTTTAAATGGGTCTTTGTATTTGAAGGTGAAAGGGCTTGTGAAGCAGCACATTGACTCCTTCAATTACTTCATCAACGTGGAGGTGAGTGTGATTTTCTGTTTGACTGCTGCCAACAGGGGGTTCCAGTACATCCAGCCATCATATTAACACAGTAGAGCTGTCATGATATTTACACCCTTCTGGACCTCCTCAGATAAAGAAGATCATGAAAGCCAATGAGAAGATCACCAGTGATGCTGATCCAATGTGGTATCTTAAGTAAGTCTCTACCGATTCATAATGTCAAACACAAGTTTAATCTAGACCTAAACACACCTGCGAAAAAGTGGTATGTTATTGCGCTCAAGCGTCGAACCCTCAGAGCTGTGTGGAGCTGATCGTAATGGGCCAGACTGATACCACCTGGTCAAAGATACTGGGACAGACTGATACCACCTGGTCAAAGATGCTGGGCCAGGCTGATACCACCTGGTCAAAGATGCTGTCCCTTCCCTGATAGCTCAGTGAGGCTGTATTTATGTTCTGTACTTTTACATGTGAGTTCAGCTTTGGTGATACAAACAGTTCTTTAAAGCATAAAAAATGTGTGATCTTTGTTTAAAAGGCTGAACTGGGACTTATGTGCCGGATCTTATCATTGTTAGAGAGCCACTCAGAATGGGCGCTTTCTGGAAGAACTCTTAGCATAGTCAAGCTCCCATGCTGAGTGCTGCAGCCCGGACACCCGTATGCTGAAAGCTGTAGCTCGTAGCAGCATGGCTGTTTAGTGCACCCTAACGCTCCTCTCTGTGTCCCCAGGTACCTCAATATCTATGTGGGCATGCCCGATGTGGAGGAGAGCTTCAATGTGACGAGACCCGTCTCCCCACATGAGGTGACCGAGCGCTGCTTCAGCCTCTTTATACACTGCTGTTCCCAAGCTGCAAAGGACCATGGGAAAAGATCCATTTCTAAGAGAGCTCAAACAGGCACAGAAATTAGATTGTGAATGTCCTGGATTTTGATGGAATTTGATATGGTGATACTTACCTCTGAATGTGAAGCTCAGTGATTGAATGATTTTGACTGATTAGTGTGCTGTTATGCATGTGGTGTTAATTTTTGTGGAAGTGAAAGTATAGATTTCCTTTGATACCCTGTAAGTCAGGGCTCATATCCAGCTGCGTGTTGGATGGGCTAGCGTGTGGTGTCTGAGCAGCCCCCTCTCTCTCCCCAGTGTCGCCTGAGGGACATGACCTACTCGGCACCCATCACCGTGGACATCGAGTACACGCGAGGCAGCCAGAGAATCATCCGGAACGCCCTGCCCATCGGCAGGTACGGTACCCTCCCCCGACCCCTCACCCCAGCCCCAGCCCCAGCCCCCAGCGACGAGCCGCACCTCTGCTCTGTTACCATATGGATGAAGATGGACGTGACCAGTGATTGAACGATTTTTCGAATTTTTAGTGATTGAACGGTTGTTTGACTTATCAGTGTCTGATTAATTGATTTATCAGTGTTTGATTGTTTGATTATCATTGTTTGATTGACCTGTCCTGTCCTGATTACCCAGAATGCCCATCATGCTGCGCAGCTCCAACTGCGTTCTGACGGGAAAGACGCCGGTCGAGTTCTCCAAGCTGAACGAGTGCCCGCTGGACCCAGGTAAGAGGCTGCAGCACTGCGCCGTGGTGGTTTCTGCCTCTGTGAGCGGCAGCACACAGAGACACAGGCATTCAGCAGCCATTTCCTCTGCACCTGAGCTGTCTGAGGAGCTGCGCTCGCGTGCGACAGCAGTGTGGATGGCAGTTTGAACAGATCGCTGGACACTGACAGATAATTAACCCGTAGAACGATAGTGTTTGCTTAGCTGCAGGAGTGGTTTTCGGTATTACAGAAGTAATAGCAGTTTATCATTGTTCAGTGTTATGTGGAAATCCACATCCATTATCCTGTGACTCCAGGAGCAGGTCACACCTGCCCTTTTCACCAGTATCACCCAAAGTGCTCCTTCTCCTCAAACAACAGTCTGCCTTGTGAGAATAAAGACATGTGAAATAACTCCGAACATATGTAATTTAGAGCTACAGCTTGAGTGAAAGACCCTAAGGAGTCACTGCTGTCGAACTTGAAGCTCTGAATGTAAAAGCATGATAAATGATGCGTTGTAAGGTGAACAACTTCATCTCCAGCTGAAGTGAGAACGCTAATGCTAACACAAAGGCCTTTTCCAGGAGGCTACTTCATCGTCAAGGGCCAGGAGAAGGTCATTCTGATCCAGGAGCAGCTGTCCAAGAACCGCATCATTGTGGAGCAGGACAGGAAGGGCGCGGTCGGGGCGTCTGTGACCAGGTGCGGTCACCCACAGCACATACACAGCACACCACTGTTGCTGACTGCTAATGAATGGACAATTATATGGCTGTTAAAAGCAGCAGCCTGACTGATTATATTGTTCATGTTAGCATCATTATTGCTTTTAAAATGCTTAGAAAACACTCAGTCCAACGTGAGTTGCAGTGTTTGAAAGTTTACACCTTCTAATCCTCTTGGAGGTAAGGTACCTCTCCCATGGGATTTGAGCTTGCAGGCTCTGTAAGTGCTGTGTCTCATTGTGTCAGATTAAGTGCCATGCTGAGGCTGCCTCTGTGTGTGTGTTTCCCAGCTCCACCCACGAGAAGAAAAGCAGAACCAACATGATCGTGAAGCAGGGCAGGTTCTACCTCAGACACAACACCCTGTCTGAGGATGCCCCCATCGCCATCATCTTCAAGGTGAGCGCCACTGATCCCAAATCAGTTTCCATAGCCACTTTTTTGATGAGGTGAATGTCTGGAGAGCAGTCATGTTTGGCATGAAGTCAGCACTGGTTTCCAGCAGGTTTTGTAGTTTGGCTTGTGTGACTATGTCAGTCTCACCACCTGGGTCACATGGAAAAAGCTGCCCATTGATTGGTTAGAATTTCTATGAAGTGCATTCTGGGGCACTCTGCGGCTCCATGTCTTCATCCCTACGTGGCTCACTGCAGGCTGTCGGTACCCGGAAATAGACCCCAGACGAGTGTAAGCAGCCTCCACTTTTCCTGACAGAATCATTTCTTTATTTCCTTTTGTGTGTCGATTATCTTTTTCAGCTATTCTAGCTAAAGGTCCCTGTTCTAATCTCTTTGACTGTCAGAAATTCATTTAGTTAAAAGCACTGTGGGGTATGTCTGGCACACACTGGACAACATACAGGGAGCATGCATATGAAACATGTAGAGAAGATTAGAATGTTCCTGATTTAATACCTCATACGTCCATGTTTTGCATGAAATACTGGGTTCTGCCTTCTGGTTGTGTGATGTGGGACACATGTCCCCAGTGCGGCACTGCCCTGCAGGTTATCTGGCTCCTGGTCCCCCTGTGTCTCGTCCTCGAACAGTAGAGCAGGGGTAGCAGAGCCTGTATGTGACCAGCAGAGGGCACTGTAGCACAAAGCAAATATCAGCCCTTCCCTCATGGGTCACCATCATGTTTCTCAGAACGGCTCCTCTTTCTGTCTCAGCTGGCTGTGGTCACTGGTTTCTTTCTTAACTAGTTATCCTAGTTATTTATATCATATGTAAGCTTTGATATTAAGACTGTCTTTTCAATTAACACATTACTTGACCGTTTGAGAACTCCAAATGTTCTTAGCTGCTCTTATTTGTAATTGATAATGTATTACATTTTAATTATGGTCATTTGCAGTTGGATTGGATTAGCATTATTTATATCATTTCAGAATGTATTTCTGTTAAGTGGCTGTTTGGCTACTTGTAGATTTAAAAGATATTTTATTCATTTCATTTGTCTCTATTGTTTTGTCTGAATTTGTTCCTCTTGCCATTCTGATTATTCAGGGTAAAGAGACCTTTTTTGTAGTATCAACCCAAAAAATTATCTGAGGGTTCCTTTTCCTTGTAAGGTTTTATTTAAGTTACTTTTTAAAATGACAGCAAATGGTGATTCTTATTTAATGATTATATGAAAATAAGATTTCAGAGAATATCGGTCCATTAATGCCAGGTAGATTTTGTCAGTGTCAGCTGATTGAAAGCCTCCGTTAACCCTTGAGTGGCAGGCCTGACTCCTCCGTGTGTGTGCATGTCGCATGTGAGAGCTGTTTCAGCAGAGCCGTTAGATGGAGGGGGTTGGCCTGTGTTCAGTTCTGCTGGCCCGCTCTGAGGGGGTGGTGCTGGTTCTGTTCTGACCTCAGTGCTGTCAGGGCAGGGCTCAGGTGGCCACTGGGTCAGTGACTTTAGGCCCCGCCCTTCTCATTAGCATAGGTAAATGTCAGAGGTATGCCCTTCCCCCTCACAGGCGATGGGCGTGGAGAGTGACCAGGAGATTGTGCAGATGATCGGCACTGAGGAGCACGTCATGGCCGCCTTCGCCCCCAGCCTGGAGGAGTGTCAGAAGGCCCAGATCTTCACCCAGACGCAGGTGCGTGTTCTGTGCTCCTGAATCCCACTGCCTGCCCACAGCTCAGTCACTGCTCTCTGCCCCTCCGCTGCTGCTGTGCGTCTGCCTCCCTGGCTCCCCCTGCTGGTCACTGTCAGACATTCACCCAGGCAGAGACATCAGTGACCTGGACGGTAGCAATATCTGCCAATCACTCTGCCTCCCCGCTCCCCATTGGTCAGCTCCTGCTAGTCACCCATGCATTGGTCAGTTAAGCAGTCTTACTTCTGAAAGCGGAGCACATGAGCTGAAATGACCACTGTCATGCCTCTTTCAGAATTAAAGTAATAATCTAATCCTGACTGGGAAAGATTCCCACCTCTCTTCTCTATAATGTTGTTTATTCCAAGGTGAGGGTTCATCATATATAAAAGAACAGGCAGTATGCATATATCTGAATCCCTCAGCAGGTCATCTGCCATTGTTCTGGAAACAAACAAGAATTACAGAGGCAAAATTCAGAAAAGCCCAAGCTTGTTATGAATGTGAGCCTTGGTGGTGTATATGAATGCATGTAATTGTGTGGTTTATTCGGTGAAAAAGGACATGTGCTAGCTAGGGCAGCCGTAGTTTAATGTGCTGGTAGGCTGTGTAGGTTCTCCTCCGCCGAAACGCCACAGTGTACAGACACAGCCTCTGTGCCCTTACCTACTCCAGACCAGCTCAGACACATCCCTGTTTTCCTCAGTCTTCTGATACAGATCATAGCAAATATGTTCAATAATTTGTATTGTGTAGCGGTTATGAGTATCAAAGTCGGTGGCATTATCAAAAGTAATATACTTTGTAGTGTGACAATTCTTTTTATATTCCAGATATACAGTACGTGTCATATACGTAATTGTACGTGTGTGTACATAGATATGTGTATGTAGTTGAAGCAGTCCACAGTCCACAGAGCTGAACCTGGTCATACTGATTTGGGAAGCAGCAGCAGCAGCAGTTCTCTCTCCACTTGGTGGTTTTCTCTGTTTTTAATGTTTGAATGCTGAAATGAGAGAAGGCTGTTATGAAGCTCTGACTTCACACTCGACCAGCGTGTTCGCTGTAATCAGGCCAGGTTGTGTTGGCCTCTCCTGCAGTGTGGAGACGCCAGCCGAGGTGCACAGTGACAATGTGCAGGGAATGACCCAATCGGATTACTGCAGAGACCCTGTACAATGGCCTCGCTGATGTCACCTCCTGAGGAATGCAGACACCCGCCCATTCGGGTCGAGGGGTGGGTGGTCTGCGCTGCCCTTTAACCCCTCCCCCGACAGGCCTGGCTGCTTGCTGCTGACTCAGGTGTGCAGAGAGAAGCCCACAGGAAGCTGCAGCTGCAGCCCACGGCCGGCGCTGCCCTGCGCCTGCTCCGGATCGGGGAATTCCCGCTAAAAAAATAAAACATGGATATGTCCTTCCTTGATTCATTTAATTGTGGCAAATCCAATACTTTTGCCCAGAACTGAAGTTGAAGTTCTGGGAGAGATTTTGAACTTTCTAGGAGATTAATACAAATCTGTCAAGTTTTGGCATCCGATGGCTTGACAAATTACATGCCTAGACCGTACAAGTGATTCAGAAATGTGAATTTGCCAGTGATCACATTTTTATTTCCACAATAACACATCTCTTTTGCGGAACACCTGAAGTGGGAGACTTGCTGCATAATTTGCTTGACTGCGTAATGAACAAAGCATCCATTGAGAGTGAATGGGAGAGTTTAGTTAGTGATGGCTAGCGTGGCAAATGAAAAATGTCTAGAGTTGTGTACTTGGCATGTCCAGCCAAACACTTCCCCGCTTTATATTTAAAATACTTGTGAACTGGAGGGCTCGACATTAATGGTTGCTAGTTGCCCCGGGCAACCAAATTACACCGATCAAGAGTTTTTGGCAACCATTTTGTGTTGCCCGGTTGCCCATCTTGGCAACCGAAAAAAATGGGGGGAAAAAAACACTGTAAAATATTTTTCCTCTTTGAATAAACTGGTGTTTCCCCTCTCATTACCTTGCAAGGACGGCCTTTAGCCTGATCTCTCACCATTGCAGAAAACACAATAAAATATTAACCTCATCTGCTCATGACTCCATTAAAAGCAGAAAATATTTATTTTCATCTGATAAAAATTGCGGTGTTCTTAACACCTCATGAATTGCATGTGTGACATGCTTGTAACTGCTGGCTCTCGAGTTTGTCACCGGCGCGGTAATTGGAGTTAGGTTCCGTATCTGTGATCTGCCACCTCTATAAGGTGAGCTCGATCCAGTTTTCTTCCTGTTACGTTTTTTCTGCATAATCTGTTGTATCGGCTCTGTTTCATTAGAAGAGTTGTGTAACGCTGCTTTGCACTGGTAGTTTTGAAGCTTTATTGTGGCTTTGGCCTTATTACCAGCACTTAGCAAGTAATCTAGCTAGCTGTCAGTTGGCATTGCTGTTTGTGTTGATGTTTATGATCAGTGTTGATGTGACATGCTGTCAGTTGGCCTTGCTTGCTCTCAGTGTTAATATTATGCAGTTGATGTTTTGCAGGCTCTGAAATACATCGGAAATAAAGTCCGTCGCCAGCGCATGTGGGGAGGGCCCAAGAAAACCAAAATGGAGGAGGCCAGAGAGCTGCTCGCCTCCACCATCCTCACCCACGTGCCTGTAAGCAACACCCTGTCATTCTAATATTACTGTAGCGTCCTCCCCCACGTGCCTGTAAGCAACACCCTGTCATTCTAATATTACTGTAGCGTCCTCACCCACGTGCCTGTAAGCAACACCCTGTCATTCTAATATTACTGTAGCGTCCTCACCCACGTGCCTGTAAGCAACACCCTGTCATTCTAATATCATTATACGCTGTACTTAGCTGTAGTTGTGGTTCATTTTCCTCTAGTATTCACCCCAAGTGTACCACCATTTTTCTCCACCAAACAGTAAATAATAGGTCTAAACCATTCACAACCATGCACTTGCAAACCAGCAACACTGCAGCCTCAAAGCCTGTGGATGAAAAGTGTGTAAGGGCAGCAGCAGGAAACCCTCAGAAAGCGCAGCCGCTCCTGTGCGCAGCCTGGACTGAATGAATTGCATGTTTTGGAAGGTTTTTCTGGGGTTCCGAATGTTTATTCATGAATTAGACTCATGAAGACTGTGTTTACCTGTGCTGGTGTCTGCTGCAGGTGAAGGAGTTTAACTTCAGGGCCAAGTGCATTTACCTGGCTGTGATGGTGCGCAGAGTGATCTTAGCCCAAGGGGACAACAAGGTGGACGACAGGGATTACTACGGCAACAAGCGTCTGGAACTGGCTGGACAGGTGAGTGTCTCTGTCTGGCAGTAATCCGGGTGCTTTCTTTCAGAGTGCACACCACTCTTCTCTCTCCTGCCTTTTTCCCTTACTGCTCTGTAGGCTTGTAATAAATCTTGTGAGGCAGTATTATATCAATAGAAAAGTAAGGGACTGGAAGTTGCTAGTAGTTTTGATGGGTGGACTTGGCTTCCATTCCTTGAGAAATATGGCTGACAGGTGTCTAGTTTCAGAGCTGTGTGAAGTGTGTGAATTTCCTGCCCTTTAACACTGCAGTACCTGCCTGTTGAACAGGTAACACTCTGCCATACAGGTGGGCTTTTCTGTGTCTGTTAGTGTCAGACAGCAGGGGACAGGTGGGGAGAGCTGGGGACGCCTCGTTCCGCGGGGGACGGGAGAATCGTGCTTGATCTGCGCGGGGATCCGTGGAGGACGCGGCCGTTCTTATCAGGCTCCTCTCGGTGCGGGGCTTTGTTTGCGTCCCCGCACCGCGCTCACAGACGCACGCAGACGCAGACCCGCTCTCGGGAAGCGATCGCAGCCTGGCATCGGCAGCACCGCTGCGGCGTAATCTCTCACCTGCCTCTTTGTTTCAGCCTCTTTATTAATGACTTCATTATTTTTCTGCTCTTTGTTTGCCTGTTTTCAGCGCCCCCCCCACGGCTTTCTGAACCCGGCTGCTTTTGCTGGGGGCGAGATATGGAACGGCACCAAAATCCCAGGCCCGGGAAAGCCGAGGGATTTTGCCGCGCCACAAAAGACCGCCGCCTCGACTTGAGCGAGAGCCTAATCCCCGCCCAGCGCTGATATTGTAATTACCGCTGCCGCGAGTCTTTTAATTTCCCCCCGCCTGCACCGGGGCGAGGGGGGGTGGGGGGGGGGACCGGGCCCCTCAGAAGGCTTAAAACGCAGAACGGTGACAACCCCCCCAGCCTCTAATCACAGCTCCCTGACATTCAGCTAATTGGCCCGACGGAACAGCGGAAGCTTAATTTCTTTATTAGTTCTTGCAGTGGCTGTGTTCTATGTAAATGCCGTCAGGTGGCGGCTGTCGGGACGATGGAGATTGGCTGCAAAGCCCATCTGCGCTGAAGTGGGACCCTGGGAGACCAGCCAGGGCCAATGTTATCACTAACTTTCCATACCTGTTTATGAAATCTTCCCAACGTAAAGCACAAACAGCCATCGAGGGCCGCGATAAGGTTTGCCTGACGCTCAGACAAAGCCGCTCAATGACTGCTGCTGCCAGCACCAGCACCAGCACAGGAGCTTAAAGGTTTTTAAAGCGTTTTTAGACATTAGGGTTCATGCAAGTGTTTGTTTGAGGTGCCTGTCTGTAGAAAGTGCTTTGAGTTGGAGATCGGGAGAACTGGGAATGTATGGTGTGGGTGCATATGCTTTGGATAGAGTAGATCTCTACTTATACTTCATTTCAGCTGTCTTTGGGTCAGAAACAGACCCTAATGCTGGGAGATTTTCTCTGTTTTTTCCCCCACTGTTGAATGCGTGTGCCCATTGGTAAAATGGTCCAGTCAAAGGGGTGTGACGTCACGGTGGGTGTAGCTCTGACCCGTGTCTGTGTGCCCAGCGCCTGTGATGCAGGCTGTAGAGTGCTGGACTGTGCTGGGCTGTGAGCCTCTGGGTTCTGCTGCTCTGACAGTGGTACCGTGTGGCTCCGCTCCCCGGCAGCTCCTGTCTCTCCTGTTTGAGGACCTTTTCAAGAAGTTCAACTCGGAGCTGAAGAAGATCGCCGACCAGATCATCCCCAAGCAGCGCGCGGCGCAGTTCGACGTGGTCAAACACATGCGGCAGGACCAGATCACCAACGGCATGGTCAACGCCATCTCCACCGTGAGTACCATAGGACTGTCAGCCTCTGGGGCGTCAGCCAGGCCGGGGGTCTGCGAGGCGTCTGCCGGGTGAATCTTACATTCTGTTTGATTCACAGTCCTAAACTTTTCATTTGAGCATGACTACCTTATCTTATATGATTTAGCAGTTCTTTATTAATTCATTCGGAAAACCAAGACAGTTTGTGTCAGACGCAGTGTTTGGTGACGCCTGCCTTGCGTGTGTGTGCCCTCCCTACAGGGGAACTGGTCTCTGAAGCGCTTTAAGATGGACCGACAGGGCGTGACGCAGGTGCTGTCCCGGCTCTCCTATATCTCTGCCCTGGGCATGATGACGCGCATCTCCTCCCAGTTTGAGAAGACCAGGAAGGTCAGCGGCCCCCGATCCCTGCAGCCCTCGCAGTGGGGCATGCTGTGCCCCTCTGACACACCTGAGGGAGAGGTGAGCCCCCCGCCCAAACACAGAACCTCTCACACCCTCCTCCACACACTCCCAAGCGAAGCGTTATCAACCCTGCTCCACACACCTGAATACAAGTGACCACCAGCATCATAATGGTCATTATCCGGCCATGTTTTCCCAGTGGAAGTGTTGGGTTGGTCATGCAGATTCAGTGTAAAGCTGCTACAGGCATCAGCAGGGATGTACATGAGGGAGACTTTTTCATTCTCTCACCGGAAAGCAGCAGGGCTTACAGTGACGTGAAGAGTACAGTCACCAGGAACCGTTTTCACTTTGTTGTATATGACAGTATCTCTTAGCTCTGGTGATGGTAACGTACGTGGCTCCCCCTGGTGGTGACTGCTCTCTGTGTTCAGGCCTGTGGGCTGGTGAAGAACCTGGCTCTAATGACCCACATCACCACTGACATGGAGGACGGGCCCATCATCAAGCTGGCCTTCAACCTGGGGGTGGAGGACGTCAACCTGCTCTGTGGAGAGGAGCTGTCCTACCCCAGCGTCTTCCTGGTCTTCCTCAACGGTACAGACACGCACACACACACACACACGCACGCACGCACAGTCACATGTGACGATGTGGTGCTGTGACTCCTGGCCTGCGTCAGCGGTGTGTTGGGAAGGCAGGGAGATGCTGAGCTTGTGTTCATGTTTGCCCTCTTCCTCACCACGCGCCCGCTCCTCTGCAGAGTTAATAAGCCACAGGCATCAAAGCCTGCAGACACTGTTCTTTGTAAAGCTTCACACAGCTGTACAGTAATCTGGTAATGCCAGTTGTACTTCATGTATCACTTGTGTTGTGAGAGTAAACTCTAAGTTTTGATGTGTTCAAGACCCCTGGAGATTTTTTTGGTCACCACTAATTATATAGTTAATATAGTCTTGCTGAACGCAGCCTGTCTGTTCAGTGAAGATTAGTTATGCACAGACTTACTGAAATGAATAGAATATTAGGCCTTTTTTTCCCTCAAAGCCACAAGTTGAAACAGCACCTGTGTTGTGTGTGTGTGTGTGTGTGTGTGTGTGTGTGTGTGTGTTCCTCTGTGTGTGTGTGTGTGTGTGTGTGTGTGTGTGTGTGTGTGTGTGTGTGTGTAGGTAATATTCTGGGGGTGATCAGGGATCATCAGAAGCTGGTTCATACCTTCCGGCTGATGAGGCGTGCCGGCTTCATTAACGAGTTTGTTTCCATCTCCACCAACCTGGCGGACCGCTGCGTATACATCTCCTCCGACGGGGGCCGGCTCTGCAGGTAAACATGGCACCTCTGTTCCACTGCATCACCTCAGGCCCAATCTCAGTCTGTTCCACTGCATCACCTCAGGCCCAATCTCAGTCTGTTCCACTGTATCACCTCAGGCCCAATCTCAGTCTGTTCCACTGTATCACCTCAGGCCCAATCTCAGTCTGTTCCACTGTATCACCTCAGGCCCAATCTCAGCACCTGTGGTTCTGCCTCAGGGAGAGCCAGGCCTCAGCTCTTTCCTTCACTTCCCTTCACTTTCACCCATCTGATGTGTGGTTTCTCCAGTGTTAGGAAGTGTGTGGTCTGTCTGAAGCTCACATTTGTGGTCTCCCTCTGGCAGGCCCTACATCATTGTGAAGAAAGGCCAGCCTGCAGTCCGAAACAAGCACATAGAGGAGCTCTCTCAGGGCTACAGGTAAGCACATAGAGGAGCTCTCCCAGGGCTACAGGTAAGCACATAGAGGAGCTCTCCCAGGGCTACAGGTAAGCACATAGAGGAGCTCTCCCAGGGCTACAGGTAAGTACATCGAGGAGCTCTCCCAGGGCTACAGGTGAGCATATAGAGGAGCTCTTACAGGGCTACAGGTAAGCACATAGAAGAGCTCTCCCAAAGCTACAGGTGAGCATATAGAGGAGCTCTCCCAGGGCTACAGGTACACCATCTTCACATGTAATCTAGGGGGATTAACTTTTAGGGTTTACGTTTTTAAGTGTTGAATCAAACGTGTGCTATTTCTCTCTTGTGCATGATTTCTTGGGCTGTAGAAATTTTGAAGACTTTCTCCATGAAAGCTTGGTGGAGTACCTGGACGTCAATGAGGAGAATGACTGCAACATCGCCCTGTATGAGCACATGATTACCAAGTGAGTGTGTAACACAGTCACGTCTTTCTGAGTTCCTCTGAGGTGAGGCAGAGTCATGTCCAGTGAGAGCTTTGGCTAACTCTGCCCTCTCTGTGTACTCTGCAGGGACACCTCTCACTTGGAAATCGAACCCTTCACTCTTCTGGGGGTGTGTGCCGGCCTCATCCCTTACCCCCACCATAACCAGTCCCCCAGAAACACCTACCAGTGTGCTATGGGCAAGCAGGCCATGGGTGAGTGTCCCGCCAGGCTAAAGGGGGGGGGGGGGGGCACTGTACTGGGAATGAGTTTAAAAGGCTAAAGTCAGGCTTTCTCAAGCTTTTCCCCAAACAGCACTGAGCACTGGGATTAGTGCACCAGCACCGGGAACACCACAACCACTCCACAGCACGCTCAGCAAAAGTGTGTGTGTGTGTGTGTGTGTGTTTACGCAGTGTGGGGGTGTATCTGTGGTGTGTGTGTGTGTGTGTGTGTGTGTGTGTGTGTGTGTGTGTTTACGCAGTGTGGGGGGGTGTATCTGTGGTGTGTATGTGTGTGTGTGTGTGTGTGTGTGTGTGTGTGTGTGTGTGTTTACGCAGTGTGGGGGGGGTGTATCTGTGGTGTGTGTGTGTGTGTGTGTGTGTGTGTGTGTTTACGCAGTGTGGGGGTGTATCTGTGGTGTGTATGTGTGTGTGTGTGTGTGTGTGTGTGTGTGTGTGTGTGCGTTGGCCATCCCTCCTTCCCTCACCCTGAATGTCATTAGCGATTCATTGTGCGCGTTCAGGGGGTCAGTGTGCTCAGCTGCGGGTGCCAGAGTGCCTGCACAGAGAGTTTCCTGGAAACCAAACTCCTCCAACGTCACTGCTACCATTCCCCAGAGCCTCCCCCCCCCGCCCCGCATCTTTACAAATCCACGGGGACTGGAACTATATTTGGCCCAATATCCTCCGCCTGCTCTCTTTGTGCTGGTCGTCTATACATGTGCAAATCTGGCTGTGTGGCCCTGGGCCATTATCAGGCCACTGTTTTTGTAACCTGATTGTGCAGTAATAGCAGCTGACAAATGTCAGGGCCTTTGGGGACTGAGGCCATTATCCTGTAACCTGTCCCTCTCCTGCACTCCACACTGACACAGATCACCCTCCAATAGCAGGATTAGAAATCCTGCCACCGCTGATACCTTCATATGGACAGGGTGGTTAAGTCACTCAGGCGCAGGGTGGGAATAAACGCATAATGAGCTATTCAATTATGTCTAATCCCGTGCGGTTTGACTGGTCAATCCGGCTGTGTGTTATAGGGCTGCACGGCGTTCCATGACACCGCTTTCACTGTGCAATGACACGCAGACGATCCGGGGACAGACTGGAAACAGGAAATGAGTGTTTTGTGTTTGGTTGAATGAAGTGCTGTGTTGAGTGCCGTGTGTTTGTAAGTGAGGGGTTTTATCCTCGGGGAGACTGGCAGACAGCACTGTACAGGCAGCAAGTGTGTATGGCTGCTGGAGCCTCTCCAGTCTGTAAGCACCTCTGCCTTTCTCGGGCCATATTCATGCCTTATGATCTACAGCTCAGCAGCGTCTATTAACAACACAGGTCGGTGATCAGTGCTGTAGTTAAAGCCTGAGTTTGAAATGCAGTGTATGTTCTTTGGACAGAATGCAAGCTAGTGATAAAATGATCGTTTATATAAATATGTGTGTATAATATGTGAACATACATATTTGTTATTGCAAGTGGAGTTCACAAGTGTATATACATGTACAGTCCTCTCAATATTTATCCAAACCCCTGACTAAATATGAAAAAATGCATGCAAGAAATGAAAATATGTGGATTGGCTCAAATTCACATTGTTCAAAAGTGTAAAATATAAAAAATTAATATAAAAATCTAAAAAAAAGTCTTTGTCATTTGTTGAAGTCCTGTAGTAGTCCTCTGTGGAAGTGTGTAATCATGTACTGCCCCCCAGGGACGATTGGGTACAACCAGAGGAACCGGATAGACACGCTGATGTACCTGCTGGCGTATCCGCAGAAGCCCATGGTGAAGACCAAGACCATCGAGCTGATCGATTTCGAGAAGCTGCCGGCGGGTCAGAACGCCACCGTGGCGGTCATGAGCTACAGCGGCTACGATATCGAGGATGCACTGGTGCTCAACAAGGCCTCGCTGGACAGGGGTGAGGGGGGCGACAGGGACTGCACTGTCCCGACTCTCTACAGGGAACACTATCACACTGAGCCCCTCCGACTGAGGAACACACTGAGCCCCTCTGAGTATCACACTGAGCCCCTCCGACTGAGTAACACACTGAGCTCCTCTGAGGAACACACTGAGCCCCTCTGATTGAGGAACACACTGAGCCCCTCTGACTGAGGAACACACTGAGCCTCTCTGACTGAGTAACACACTGAGCTCCTCTGACTGAGGAACACACTGAGCCCCTCTGACTGAGTAACACACTGAGCTCCTCTGACTGAGGAACACACTGAGCCCCTCTGAGGAACACACTGAGCCCCTCCGACTGAGGAACACACTGAGCCCCTCCGACTGAGTAACACACTGAGCCTCTCTGATTGAGTAACACACTGAGCTCCTCCGACTGAGTAACACACTGAGCCTCTCTGACTGAGTAACACACTGAGCCTCTCTGATTGAGTAACACACTGAGCTCCTCTGACTGAGTAACACACTGAGCTCCTCTGACTGAGTAACACACTGAGCCCCTCTGAGTAACACACTGAGCTCCTCTGATTGAGTAACACACTGAGCTTGTTCACAATTAGTATGGTCTGAAGCAAAGTCCAAAATTTGACTTTTCTGGTCACAAACACTTCTCAGTACCGAAAATGGGAATGTCAAATGTAAAACTGCAAACATTTTGCAGTTAAAGAATCAACAGGAGTTGTTTGGAATGTTACGTTGTTAAGAAGTAATGTTAACATTATCCAATCATAATATTCCTCTGCTAATTGCCAGCCCCCTTTTGTTGTTGGTGAAATTATTGTCCTGTTGTGAAACACGGGTCCCGTCATAGAGTTAAATGAGGGCAGTTCCACTGAAAACTTTCTGTCTTCTCAATCTTCAGGGTTCGGGAGGTGTCTGGTCTATAAGAATGCTAAATGCACCCTGAAGCGCTACACCAACCAGACCTTCGACAAGGTGATGGGGCCCATGCTGGACGCCGCCACCCGGAAGCCCATCTGGCGACACAACATCCTGGACGCTGACGGGATATGCTCCCCCGGTGAGTCTCCGCAGCGCTGCGGGTTTGCTGGTGAGCAGGTGATGGCTGCTGGCGGGGCCCTGTGGATATTTGTGTGACGCAGTGTGCTGCTTTACCCAGGGGAGAAGGTGGAGAACAAGCAGGTCCTGGTGAACAAGTCCATGCCCACCGTCACCCAGACGCCCCTCGAGGGCAGTGCCCAGCCAGGCCAGCCGCAGTACCGGGATGTGCCCATCACGTGAGTGTGCCCGTCTGTGCCCTAACTGTGCTCAGGGCTGCCTGCTCCCGCTGAACCCTCCACATGGTCCTCTCAGCAGCACTGACACGCAGGGAATCCTCCCAGCTCCTGGGCCCAGTTTGTGTCACAGGGCACTGGAAACTGCGTGTTGACAGTGACACTGTGTCAGGTGGGAAAGGCTGCCCGTGTCGGTGTGGACGAAGCGAGGGGACAGTCAGCCGCAGCGTGTTCCTGTCACTCACAGCTACAGCTGCTACAGCAGGGCTTTACAGACCGAGGCTGTGCTGCGTGACAGGGCTGACAGAGCCGTGAGTCTGGGCTCATTCGCCCCTCGTTCGCCTGCAGGTACAAAGGCTCGACGGACTCGTACATAGAGAAGGTGATGATCTCATCCAATGCGGACGACGCCTTCCTCATCAAGATCCTGCTGCGTCAGACCAGGCGGCCGGAGATCGGAGACAAGTTCAGCAGCCGCCACGGCCAGAAAGGTAGTGCCACCACAGCACCTCTCCGCTGTCTCCGCACCGGGGAGCAACTCTTCCCAAACTCAAAATAAAACACAGATTACCCACAGCAACATGTACCTTCTCCACAATACAAATTTTAAGAATGTTTAGTAAAGGATAAGGCAAGAGCATTAGGTAACGTTATACATTCTTGTTCCAGGAGTTGAAAAAGAAAGGATCTTATTTTTGCAGTGTTCCCTTACCTTAATCTATTTGGTTTCAGATTTATTCACTCTTTTCAGAGAGAGAGGAATGAGCTCTTCACTGAAAGGAGGAAAATAAACATTATTATTGCTATTAATGTTGTTATTATTAAAAATTATCCCAGTGAAGGCGCTGATTAGTGTTAACCAGACTACCTGTAAAGGCTTATCTTTTGCTTGGTACATCCAAACATACTTGTCTTCTGAATATAAAATACAAATGTTTTTACTTTTTCATACATTTAAGTGTGTGTATATATATATATATATATATATATATATATATATATATATATATATATATATATATATATATATATATATATGCAGCACTTTGAATGGCAGGTGTTGCCATAGACATGCTCTCGTGTGTAACGTGAAATGCAGGGTGAACCCCCTGACCCTCACGGCCACATTTCCATGGGGAGAATCCTGGCGTTTCCCTGCCAGCCTGCAGCAGGACGGGCTCAGGGCCGTTTGCGCTCTGCCCCGGCCGCAGAGATCAGGGTGACCCCTGAGACAACTGTGCTGTGTGTGTTTAGTCAAGTTGCAGTGTTGACTGTTCCACAAAGGCCCCCCTCTCCAACATTCAAGAGCCATTTTTCAATTAATCAGCTCTTTGTCCCGTGCCAGACTATGCAAATGGCCCACAGCGCAGCAGTGCAGCTCAGGCCTGGGAAAGGCCTTCACAGGCGCCATTGTCTTCCCGCACCTCCAGAGCCGGCGCTGATGATGTTTTAATCAGACGCTGCCTGGCGCCGCGCACAAACCTCTCACCTCGCGCGCCGTGAGGCCGCTTCCAGGAAAGGGTTACCTTCACCACACTGAGCTGCGGGGAATCGCTTTCACCCAGACACAGATCCAGGATCAGCTGGAATAACCCACACCCTGATCCCAACCATGCTGAGCAAAAAGATGGAACTGAAGTTCTGTCTGTGGTCATTAACAGCTATAGGCGGTGCTGCTGGTACCTGTGGCAGAGTTTAGTGTTAGAATGTGCAGTGTTAGCAGGTGGAACAGCGTTAGTGTTGTAAAGTGCAGTGTCGTTGGGTGGCAGATTTGGTGTAGTACAGTTATTAAAATGCAGATTTATTTGAGTGAAACGCTGTGTGACTGTTCAGGCTGTGGCGTTATTGGTGGCAGTAGTGTGTTTACTCTCAGAGCTGAGTCACACCCAGCTCATCACTGCTGGCACCAAAGCCATGACCCGGCTACCTGCTGTGTGTCAGGAGGTGCCATCTAACCTGCAGTACCGAGTCTGACCCACGTGCAGCCCCTGCTGGTGTTTATTAGCCAGCTGTGCCCAGGGCGTTCAGGATTAGCCAGCTGTGCTCAGCGCGATCAGGCCTGAGTGTGTTAGTTCTCCAGCAGCGGGTGTCTCTCAGTGTTACACACTCTGAGCAGTGGCTGAACGCACTGCGGAAAGCACTGTGGACGCTCTGCAGTGTGTTACCTGCACAGGTGCTGACTCCCAGGCTGTGCAGCCGCGCTCATGAGCGCGCCTTTCTCCCCTCATTATTAAAAAGCCTCGTCCCCCAGAAGAAGAGCTAATGTTTGAGCCTGTCACGTTAAGCTAATTTTCCAGCTTTTTGTGCAATTCTTATTAAATTCTCGCAGCTGTAGCTGGTCTCATAAGCCCGGCCAGTGGAGCAGAATAAGTTAATTATTTACCCTGCCCTCCGCCCCGCTGCAGCGAGAGGGCTTCACAGCTGTGTTAGATGTGCAGGCCTGGGGGGCACATTGTCCGTCCCGCCAGAGTGGAGCAGGATGAGGGTGATGGAGGGCTCGGGGGCCCCCCCCCCGCTGCTCCCGGCCCTTTCTCTGCCGATTTCACACCTCTTTTATCATGCACTTTCACACAAAACAAACAGCACAGAGAATGTCTGCTGTGGGAACCCCTGTCTCTCTCTCCCCCTCTCTTCCCTCCCTCTCTCCCTCTTCCCCTCTCTTCCCTCTCTCTCTCTCCCTCTCCCCCTCTCTTCCCTCTCTCTCTCCCTCTTCCCCTCTCTTCCCTCTCTCTCTCTCCCCCTCTTTCCCTCTCTCTCTCTCCCTCTCTCTCTTTCTCCCCCTTTCTCTCTCTCTCCCTCTCTCTCTCTCCCCCCTCTCCCCCTCTCTCCCTCTCTCTCTCTCTCCCCCCTCTCTCCCTCTCTCTCTCCCTCTCCCCCTCTCTTCCCTCTCTCTCTCCCTCTCCCCCTCTCTTCCCTCCCTCTCTCCCTCTTCCCCTCTCTTCCCTCTCTCCCTCCCTCCCCCTCTCTCCCTCTCTCTCTCTCTCCCCCCTCTCTCCCTCTCTCTCTCTCTCCCTCTTCCCTCTCTCTCTCCCTCTTCCCCTCTCTCTCTCTCTCTCTCTCCCTCTTCCCCTCTCTTCCCTCTCTCTCTCTCCCCCTCTCTCCCTCTCTCTCTCCCCCTCTCTCCCTCTCTCTCTCTCCCTCTCTCTCTTTCTCCCCCCTTTCTCTCTCTCTCCCTCTCTCTCTCTCCCCCCTCTCCCCCTCTCTCCCTCTCTCTCTCTCCCCCCTCTCTCCCTCTCTCTCTCCCTCTCCCCCTCTCTCCCTCTCTCTCTCTCCCTCTCTCTTTCTCCCCCTTTCTCTCTCTCCCCCTCTCTCCCTCTCTCTCTCTCCCCCTCTCTCCCTCTCTCTCTCTCCCTCTCTCTCTTTCTCCCCCTTTCTCTCTCTCTCTCCCTCTCTCTCCCGCTCCCTCTCCCTCTCTCTCTCTCTCTCTCTCTCTCCCTCTCTCTCTCTCTCTCTCTCTCCCTCTCTCTCCCGCTCCCTCTCCCTCTCTCTCTCTCCCCCCTCTCTCTCTCTCTCTCTCCCTCTCTCTGTGGTTCTTGCGTTTCCCTCCCACTCGGTGACAGATCTTTTTTTGCTGAGATAGTTTTGTGTTGCTGTTGCATCTGCGCTGGCTCAGTAATCCCCCTCCTTCCACTGCGATCCCTTTATTAGAATCTGATCTGCTGGCTGATGGCTTCTTCGCTCATGTGAAATGGGATAGTGTGGATTATCCCTGCCTGTCGGTGCTGTGAGTCTGTGCACCGGCCACATGCGGTCTGTGCCCACTCAACCAGTACAACTCTTTCCTATGAAGATGTAGGAGGGTGGCTGTTTGCACTGAACACCATACTTTTTCTGTTCAATCGCGGGACAAGCCGCTACATCAGTATCATCTTATGTTTGGCTCTAAGCGGGTACATGAAAATTTTACTTTATTCAAAGTCATGCAGAAAGATGCCATCTATGGGAGTTGTGTAGCACACCGTGGCAGAGCACTGGCCTGTATAAAGCTGCAGGGTTTGCCCCAGTCTGCAGGAAGGCTGGAGTAAGCAGAGCTTCTGTCAGCAGTGTAGCCCTCAGCCCACCTCCTGCTTCTGTCAGCCCACCTCCTGCTTCCTGCTGTTTCACTTGCAAATGGCTGTAATGTGTTTGCTCAGGCCCCAGCAAAGAGCGCCGTTTACACATGGACACACACACACTCTCTCTCTCACAAACACACGCTGACACACACACACTCTCTCACACTGACACACACGCACACACACACTCGCACACACACACTCTCTCACACTGACATACACACGCTCACACTGACAGACACACACGCACACATACACACTCAAAAGTGCGTGCATGCGTGTGTGTGTGCTCACAGCCTCCCCTAAACCAGGTGTGTGAGAAATTATGAGTCACAAAGAAGCAGGAAGCTGTGAATTTCCTCCTGTGAGCTGAGCCCTGTGTAAGAGCATTCCTGCAGAGTTACGCTTTCAAATGAACAGCCGACCACGTTTGGTTACATTTGTATGTTAAAATATTGCTGTTGCAGGTTGCATTTTAAAATTAATATTAATGATGGGATGTACTGAGACCATTCAAGTACCTCATATTCATATGATGCTTCTCATATATAAAACATTTTACAGTAGAAGATTGTAAATATAAACAGATGTGTAAGGCCTGCTCGTCCTGTCTTGAACTCGTTCAGTTACTAACTCCTGTTGCCTGCAGGTGTGTGTGGATTAATCGTCCCACAGGAGGACATGCCCTTCTGTGACTCCGGCATCTGCCCCGACATCATCATGAACCCGCACGGCTACCCCTCCCGAATGACGGTAAGGAAACCCGCCCCCCCGCGCACCCCCCACAGGTCTCAGTTGGGGAAGGCCAGTGAATGGAGGCAGATGTATCACATGCAGTGCAGCGTTCAGCGTGTGTGCTTATAAGGGCTCTGCGTTTAGCCTGAGCTGTTTCTTACTAACAGGGGTGTGTATTTATGATCCTGTCTGGTTTAAAATGAGTGTTAAGTGAGATGTTTGGGGTCAGCTTTACATACAGGCCTGTGGGTGTGTCATGATCATTTAAGTGTGGTGCTGGCTGTCTTAACTGCTTGGTAAAGCAGTTTCTGCACCAAGTCAGCATTGGAAAATGTGGATGTTCCACATTTCCTTTTTTTAAACTCATGTCTCAAACTTCAGACTGCATACTACAGCATACTGAAGGACATGCTCTTTCCTGTAGGGGGCAGAACTCACCGTTTAAGATTGAGTTCAGTTTTCATATTCCAGAAATTGGAAATTATGTGGGTTATGGCCTTTTGTTTTTCAGAACACCCTTTGCAAATGAACAGGCATTCAGTTAATGGCCTGCATTATCTACTGAAATTTAGGGCACATTCCTCTCACCTGTTGCTCTTAAACAGTAACCAGATCTTCATAAGCTTTGAGTTTATTTCCAGTTGAATTTTAAAATGAATGTCCCTTTGAGACATTAGTTATTTGAGAATGGAACCCGGGGAGTAAGTTTTTGGGGGATACGTTTTGGGCATACCAGCATAGTGCAGTAGCAGGTTGGAATGCTGTAAGATCTGGGGTGAGAACCCCCCCCCCCCATGGCACACTTTAGCCCCCGGCCGTTCCCATGGCAACCCCTGACCCGGAGGGGCGAACATCTGACCCGCAGTGGTGTGAATAGCAAGCGAGTGGGGGCTCTCCCAAAGGGAGGGGTCAGAGTTCAGCCGGCTCTTCCTGCCGGTGACCTGCGCGTGACAGCCGCCGCTCCGCTGCGGGGTGTCGCTGTGGGCCGAGCGCTCCGGTTTGGGGGTTCAGCCTCCAAATACAGAAAGGCTCCGTTGTGCTCCAGATTTCACCAGTGCAGACACTCAGTGTCCCCAGTACTGTGCTGCAGACTCAGTCTGAGCTGGTTGGGGTGCATTTTAAATTTGGGGTAGTCCGTATTGTCACTGCACAAAAAATAAGTAAAACTAATATATACTATTGCCTTCTGGGGTCAAAAAATACATGTCCGTGCGTATATATATGTTTTTGTAAATATGAATTGAAATGCATTTAAATGAGAAGCTGTTTGATGCTTCTTGCCGGCCCCTCATCCCCATCATGTACATGTGTTCATTTCTCTCTCTCTCTCTCACGCTCTCTCCCCCCCCCGCAGGTAGGGAAGCTGATAGAGCTCCTGGCAGGTAAGGCGGGGGTTCTGGATGGGCGTTTCCACTACGGCACAGCCTTTGGGGGCAGTAAGGTGAAGGACGTGTGTGAGGACCTGATTCGCTATGGGTACAACTACCAGGGGAAGGACTACGTCACCTCCGGCATCACGGGGTCAGTGGGAGGAATGCAGCCTGCACATCCATGCTGTGATGACTGAATCAGACCTGCGGTTTTCCTTTCCTCCGCGGTGATTTGAACGCTGCTGTTTCTCCTCAGAGAGCCACTGGAGGCCTACATTTACTTCGGTCCAGTTTACTACCAGAAGCTGAAGCACATGGTTCTGGATAAGATGCA
Organism: Megalops cyprinoides; assembly: GCF_013368585.1. Classification (NCBI taxonomy): domain Eukaryota; kingdom Metazoa; phylum Chordata; class Actinopteri; order Elopiformes; family Megalopidae; genus Megalops; species Megalops cyprinoides. Next base: position 819,210 of record NC_050607.1, on the reverse strand, counting down.
CGCCAGGGCCCGGGGGCCCAGAGCTGTCCTCACCAGGTGAGCGGTAGAGGGAATTGTGGGAAATGTAGTCTAAGATCAGACGTACTGCATGCTGAGATAAAGAGCACAGTAATTTGCAGATAGCCGTTAAAAGCCGATTTGTGCTACTCGTCATGGCGTAGGCAGCCCACAGAGGGGCGCTCCAGAGACGGCGGGCTGAGGCTGGGGGAGATGGAGCGGGACTGTCTGATTGGCTACGGGGCCAGCATGCTGCTGCTGGAGAGGCTCATGATCTCCAGCGACGCCTTCGAGGTGGACGTGTGCGGCCAGTGTGGCCTGCTGGGGTACTCCGGCTGGTAGGTGTCTATGTGTGTGTGCGTGTGTATGTACTGTGTGTGTGTGTGCGTGTGTGAGCCCTTGCCTTGGTTCAGGGCTGGCCTCAGAGCTGTGAGTGAAACTACACTCTGTGTTGCAGGTGCCATTACTGCAAGTCGTCCTGCCAGGTGTCGTCCCTGCGCATCCCCTACGCCTGCAAGCTGCTCTTCCAGGAGCTGCAGTCCATGAACATCGTCCCGCGCCTCAAACTGTCCCGCTACAACGAGTGACAGAGAGAGAGCAGGGCGGCCTGCACAGCTGCACGGGGTGTGTCCTCTCAGCATGACTCTGATCAACTGCCTTTTTTGGGGCAAGTTGATTCTGTTGATCAGACTCGTTAGGATTCTTTTGAATATGGAGAGAAAGCTGGCCAGCACTGGGCCAGCAGGGCCAGGAAACTGTGGAATGTGTTATATCCCCTGTGCAGGGATGAGTTGGGCGTGGCTCAGCTGAGGGATGTGGTATGCCCACATTAAGATGCAGAAGATGCATCAGCTCACTGGAGTGGGAATAACCTCTCACCCTCATGGACTTTATTATTTAATGGGGTTCCGGGTCAGACCTGAGTGTTTTTTGTTTGCATTTTCAATAATGTTAATATCACTTCTGACATGCAAAACAACAGGTGAGTTTTTGTTGTGAATCTATGTCCTCAGTAAATATGAAATATAATTTACTGATTATGGATGTTCACTTATAACTCATGTTATGTCTGTCATGTGTCAGCAGTGAGTTTCTGTTGTTCTATACTGTTCCTGGAGGTTGAATAAAGAGAAAACGGAGTGGACTGCAGTGGCCTTTGGAAACATGTTTACATGGTGAAATCTGCAGAGTTCCTCGGTGAATGCTCCTCTGTCTGCCTCCACAGATCAGACTCTCTGAAAGCAGTGAACCTCTCCAGGGAGAATGCTCTGCATTAGTGCATCTTTGCTGTAAACATGTTTTTGTTTCGATGTTGTGAGAGGAACCCTTAAATGTGGAAGTGGAGTGAGCACAACCCTGCTTCATTACAGCACCGGCCTGTGAGGGAGCAGGCAGGCGTAGCTGCCGGGGACGGGGGGGCGGAGGGGGGTTTGGAGAGGAGGGGGTGTCGGACAGGCTCGGCTCCTCCTCTATTCATATGCAAATGAGACAGGACTTTTGACCAATCTAGCGAGTGTGTGTTTGCTGTGAGGAAGCTGCTCAGATGCACAGCGGCGTATGAAATGAGCTTTCACACTCCCATCGGGCTGTGTCTGCCCTCACTGTGCGAAATGAGTGGCCAAGAGGAGACCAAACAGAAAAATGCCACCAAGCACAAGCACTCTTGTTCAGCGTCAGTCCCATGATGCTTCAGGAAAAGTCCTCTCTGCTTACTGTACGCACAAATGTTTTGTCATTACTTTATTAAGAAGGTGCATGCTGACCACAGTGTCTTCTCCATTCAGCAGAGGTATATTTGTGTCTTTCCATGGTGAATCACGCTGGTCTGACCGCGGTGGAATAAAGGGCCCCATTTGCACATACAGCAGGATCAGCTCTCTGGATGCAAATCGTAAGCTCACCTGTAAGAGGGGAAAAGCTAAAAGGAGCAGTTTTTGGGTGCAGTCTATCCACACTCACTGTGGTACCTGGAGACAGAGAGGAAGCTGTCAGATGCTAGACTGCATTTTGCTGTAGATAGACATTTTTTCATGTGTTTTGGGGTGAAGTGATCCTGGGTCACTTATTAGAAGGCAGGATCTGAAGTGCTCAACACTGCGTTTCCATGTGAATAGTTTATTTCTGTATGGCGGCTGGGGTTAAGGATTAGGATCAGGTCATCTGATCCTGGATCAGTTGTTGGGAAGCAGGAAATGCCCAGAGCTCCACACCAAAGCCCGGCTGCCACCAACAAAGGCGAGGCTGAGGCCATTGATAGGACGTGACACCTCAGAGAAAGGGAAGTGTGCTGTGATTGCCGCGGCACACTGCTCGGAGAGGGGGAGGGGCTCCGCCAGCGCACCTGTCCTGGCTAATGAGCCGCTAATGAGGCAGCGGCAGGAGGACGTCCCATTTAGCTGGAATGAATCAGATCCCAGCAGCCCCCCCTGCAGCTGCGTTTGATGTGTCTGGGCCTTGCAGGGACGCTGCAGCTGGAGGAAGGCTCTTTAATGCAGTGTCTTGGTAAGGCTCGTCTTCAGTAGTGTGTTAATGCAGGTCTCAAGTTTGCTGTTAGAACAGGAATAAGCTGAGCACCACCCGCAGGTGGGTGCGCCACTTTGGGTCACCTGCTCCGCAGGTGGGTGCGCCAGGTTGGGTCTCCTGCACCGCAGGTGGGTGTGCCAGGTTGGGTCACCTGCTCCGCAGGTGGGTGCGCCAGGTTGGGTCTCCTGCTCCGCAGGTGGGTGTGCCAGGTTGGGTCACCTGCTCCGCAGGTGGGTGCGCCAGGTTGGGTCACCTGCACCGCAGGTGGGTGCGCCAGGTTGGGTCACCTGCACCGCAGGTGGGTGTGCCACTTTGGGTCTCCTGCACCGCAGGTGGGTGCCCCTCCCCTCGGGTAGCCTGACACAGGGGTGCAGGGTAGCACATTGCAGCCGTGCTCTTCCGGTGTGGGTTTGCCTGGAGGATGGGTAAGAGCATAGACATCCTGTCTCCCTTAGTTAAACCGACAGCAGCTGTTCTGAAGCACTGTCTGACCCATGCGGGACTGCTGTAATTCATCAGCCAATGAGCAGGGTGAACAGACTGCTGTAGGGTTATTACTGTCAATAACTGTTCAGAGGCGGATTTAGATTTCTATAACCATAATCACAGGCTGGCGAGCATGATGCTCTGATGGTGCATTATGAATGGGACGTCATCTCAAGGCACCTTCTGCTCCCAAAAGTTCATCCAGGATCAGCTTACCAAACATCACATCCTGAACTTTACGCATCAAAACTGAGCTAGGGCATATACCAGCAGGATCCATGTGCCGCAAAGTAGCTTAAATATTATGGAGTGCACAGTGGTTCCCTGCATGACCCCAGAACAGCCATATTAGGATGGGAATAATTCATGCTAAGCTGGTGGAGCTGATTGTGGCTGTAGCTTAGTGCTGCAGGTTAGGGCAGAAAGGGAAGTGAGCTGAATGTTTGTGCCAGCAGAAAGCTCACTGGTCCTGAGGAGAATCGAACATTTGCCTGTCCTGGCTTCCACACCTGTTGCAGATATCTTACTGCTCTCAGCAGGAGTGTGTGTGTGTGTGTGTGTGTGTGTGTGTGTGTGTGTGTGTGTGTGTGTGTGTGCGCATGCGTGCGCGTGCATATTTGTGTGTGTGTGCATGTGTGCGCGTGCGTGTGTGTGTGTGTGCGTGCGTGCGTGCGTGCATGCGTGTGTGTGTATGTGTGTGTGTGCGCGTGCGTGTGTGTGTGTGAGCACGTGTGCAGCCAGACTGGTGTGAGAGAGGGAGGCCAGGCCCACAGTGCTGTCGGAGGAGGGAGGACCTCAGCGCTAATCCCCCTCTCTCCCCTCTCCCCTGCCGAGCCATTCATATTCTAATCACGCCTCTGCCTTCCTGAGGAACACACTCTCCACCAGCTCTGCCTCTGCACTCTCTCCGCCCTTTGTGACTCCTCTCCCCCGAGCTCGGCCGAAACGGCCTTTCTTCAGGGCGAGAAACTGCACCCTCTTGCCCTCTCCGGTCCGCCGAGGGGAGCAGAGACCAAAAGCGACTTTCCGTTGCTCCTCAGTAAGAGACGCTGTGCAGAGGAGATGTGTGAGGGGGGCAGTGCTGCCCCCTGTGGCAGAGCTGGGCGCTGCCGCTTCGCATTGGTATGCTGGACCGGCCACCACACAGCCCCTGTTTGGGGGACCCTCCAGCGCTGGCACCGAATCCGGCCCCCAAAACGTCCCCACTCAGGGGGACGGGGTCTGGCCCCGCGGACTGTTTGGGGCGGCACAGCCCCCCAAAGCGGCAGATCCTCAGTGATGATTTAAGGGTGAGCAGTGGGTGCTGTGCTGGTGCGGGACTCTGGGGCTTTAAATACGCGGGCGGTGGGAGAGAGTGGGGGCAGGGGGATGTATAAAAACGTATTAAATGCTATAATGGAGGATGGGGAGGCCACAGCGCTGGGATGGCGTAGATCTAAGCCTCTCTTTTTTTCTGGGGAGGGAGCTTTTCTTATTCAAAGCAGCCCCACAAAAGACCCCGCCACCTCCCCATCTGAGTCAGGCCATTCATCAGTCCTCTGAGCCTATCAATGACACGTCTCCCATCAGGACTCCTATAAAACCAGCCCTTTTCCCATGAAACATCAGCAAACATTTTGACGGGTCCGGTTCTCTCTCCCCCCCCAACCCCACCTCCCCCCCCGAACCCCTGCCGGATTTGTGGAGTCTCCCCTCAGAGGCTGTGCATCTGCGGTGCAGGGCAGTCAGACGGGCGCAGGCTGCGGGGGTACTGAGTGATTCTGCGGGGAGCCAGGGCACTGCTCACGGGAGGAGGATGCATTGCGGCCTGCTGGAGGAGCCCGACATGGATTCCACAGGTTGGTTGGGCGATTGGGGCGCGTTTGGGAGCCGGTCCTGGGAGACTGCAGCTGGGCCCCGGGGCCGCGGGTGGCTGTCCTTTATTTAGTCATTCTGGTGAGGTACTGCAGGCTGATGCTGGGACATGTTTGTTAAGTTGAGTTCCTGATGCGTCTTGATGTGTTAGGCACTGTGCAGACGTGTAAAACCACCAGTTGAAAACAAAAAAAAACCTTTCTCTTCTGTTAATAGTCGAGTGGCGGTTGCGTTTTAAACGGCAATAACCAAATATCAGGTCTTGCCAACTATTTTAACCGCTTTAAAATACTGTTTTAAATACTATGCGCGTCAGTGTGCGTGGATGCGTGGTTCTGTTGTGATTTTGCTGCGAAAGGCTGCGGGAAACGGATTGCCGCGCTTGTTTGTGCACCTGTCCGTAAATCGGCAGTAAGCGCCTGCGGCGGTGCAGGCGTGAAGCCTTAGTTTTAAAAGTGGAGTAAAAACCGTCTCAAAAGTTACACGGGCGTCTCAGGGAGGCGCCGGAATTGTCGCTTTCAAATATTCTGTCTCGCTTAGTTAAAGTATTTTCGGTTTCAATGTCACGCAAACAGAAAAAAGGCGAAGGCCGTCTGCGAAACGGTGTTAATAATCCAGCAGTTTGTTTACTACTGAGTGCGATGGTTGTGCTTGGCTCCGATGCCGAGATTCAAAATGTGTTCAACCGCAACACAGACGCGTTTAAAGCTATGCTCTTAATTTACTCCTGAAGCACATAAATATATTTATGTAGAAAAAACTGTTTTAATGTTTCCACTGTTTTATTTTTATATTATTTAGATTAAGTGCTCTGTTCAATCTTATGTCACATATTATTATCAGATATAAATTTAAATAGATTATTTCTGTTGTCAGCACAAGGGCGCAGCAATAACCGAACCCACATTCGTTTCACTTTTAAATTGAATTTAATCCAATTATTCAGAACTACTTTAACTGCGCTGCCATTGATTTGAGCAAAAGCGAAAGTAGGCTGCTGGTCCGGGATTACCTGGAAACGGCATTATTCGAGAAACAGCAGAGGCAAAAGTTCATAGGAAGTACTTTGATCTAAGAGTATTGGACAATCGGTGGTCAAATGCGGCTTCAGACGGTTTTGATTGAATATCTATAGCCTCTGTATACAGCTTGCCATGACACAGTAAGCAGACACACTGAAGAACTGTGTGTGTAGATTACATAAACGATGACGATTTTTAACAAAACTGTCCGTAAAATTTCATTATCATCTGTTTTCGTTTAAACATTCTTCAAATAATGTGATGATAATAGATATTGTCATTAACGCTACGAATGATAAGCATAAAACAAAAAAAAAACTTCAGTCAAGAACTGTGGGTGAATAATGCAAAATGGGCATGAAGTGTTTATGATACAGAGGAGATTAGAGTAATTGTCCGGTAATAATGTTATATAATAATACAACATTATTGTGCAAGAACACGTAAATCACCCTCTTGAAACAAACATCTCAGAACAATTACAGGTTTGTCAAACGTATTAGTGTGACAGTAATTGCAGTCTTATGGAAATATATGAATAGAATGACAGTCTTACACAGATGAATGAGTCATGGTTAGACCGTTCGGTGCGTTCACTTATTTAGCCTACAAATCAATGCTTTGTAGGCTAAAGCGCATTACCGCTTTAAACTTAAAGGTTTCCCCATAGCATCTCTGTGAGGAAATGACAAGAAGTTGAAACGATTTCATGTTAACTGTTGGCTTATACGATGAAAATAAAACGCCCCAAAACTTCTCCGCGGAACTTTCCCCCTTTCTGATGTAACGGGACCTGTTGCCATGCCAACATCCATTCCTGGCAACGGCTGCCATAGTGATGGTTGCCATGGCCCGTCCGGGAAACAAGATTCGCAAGAACAAGCAAAATATTATGAGTTAGTGTTTCTGCCCCCAGAAAGGACACCAGTCGGGCCGTTTCGTAATAGAAATTAGAATGGAACAAAAGAACGTAGTGTCTTCTAGCAGGTCGCGCAATGCGCACAGGCTCAATGGAGCATGTGTGCGCTTGTAAGTCCCTCTCAGAACAATAGAGGATTCCTGCAGTTTTTGGTGAAAACATTTCAAATAGAAACCCGGCCGCTCAAAAGCTCACACAATCAATTGTTGTCGAATTACCCCGTCGCATTTCAGGGTGAGGGAAAAATAGAGAGTTTTTAGGAAGACTTTTGCTTACTTTCGGCTTTAGGAATAATTGTAATTATTATTAGGCCTATGTCTGTTTAAATTTTAACCAAAGGAAACAATAATTATAAATACTAATTATTTGCAAAATTGTTAATTATTTTCAGTAATACACTGTGTAATTATAAATAATTATATGTAATATGTAATATTATAATTATGTAATTTATAATAATTATAAATTCCATCGACACAGCCTAACTTTTTATACATAAATTTGGCGATCGTTGAAATGAATTAAAATGTTGTGTTTTAGTAAGACAGTTTGAGAGTAGATATATATCTAACCTATCGATCGAAGTTAAAATAACGAAAATGTGATTGATACATTTGGCATAGGCTAGTTAATTAACGTAACGTTAACTTTCCCTCTTTCAAAATACTAGGGTTCCTCAACATAAATTTGAAACGCTTTTTGGATTTCATCGCCGCCTATGTCCAAATCAAAATGCGTCAAACCCGCTGATTTTAAATATAGGCCTACACATATATTTATTTATTAAATGGGATTTATACATAATGTCAGGCAACATATTATATGGGTAGCTAGTGTCACTTAAATAATGTCACCCGGTGTGACGTCCATCCAGACACAGAATGTCGGTTTATTTGAAAACTTAATCCCAGGTCAGCGAATTACCCGTTGATGTGTAATTTTAATTTTTTTTTCTTCAGAAAGTTGGATTGAACGATGCCTCAGCGAAAGCGAGACCAAGCGCTATTCAAGTCATACTTCTCTGGGAAATATGTCCAACGATGAAAGTAAGGCCAGTGCTCTCTTTGTGTGCTTATATGTTAAGAAAAATGAAGTGTTTATATATAATGTTAAGGTAAATTTAGTGTTCTTATAGTGTTCTTATAAAGTATTGGTGTGGTGTTTACATGTTTATATGTAAGTTTATGTTTTTGAGTTTTATGAAACGCACGGTAATCATTATGCCCTGGGATGTAAATTGAGTACTAAATCTCCTGGCGAAATGATATCTTTACCTAACCTATGCGAGAGACATTTTTGAAACAGACAAATTAATTTGGGATCATACAGGCCGTCCGTGTGGGGACTTCTGAGACTCGCGCATGCAGTTTGTTTCATGTTACTGATAACTGACGTCTTAATTACACACAATTTGGTTTATAAAGATTTGTCTAAAAAAGTATGAATTCCAGGTGTAATAGCATTATTTCTAAAAATGCAAGGAAGTGTCCAAGACACATTTCGTTTTCGGAAGTCTGTCCATGTGGTATAGTGCTTGGGAAATTTGTGTTTATTGGTTAAGTATTTAATTGGGCTTGATGATTTACTTCAGGTCACAGTTTTACAGAGTACTCCCACTTGAATGTAGCGGCTGCGCTGTTTGAGTTATTCTTCAGTAATTTCAGCTTGTTACAAAGAACATAAAATGTTAAATTAAATCACGGCGTTTCACAAAGCTACTTTCATGCAGTTTCACAGAACAGAAGGACCTAAAAAAGTTCTTTCATATTCACACGTTTGCTTTGAGCGCAACAGATGTGTTTAACAGTATACAGCTGAGAGAATTATTTAACGCACATGACAATTAATTTTTGATTAGTTATCCAAAGTGAACAAATCGTGTAAAATTAATATCAAGGCGCTTAAGCGCTTAAAATTCACGTATTCACCGTCAATGCCTAATGCCTGATGCCTATAAGGTAAACAAGAATGCAAAAATTAGTGCAGGCGCAATCATGCAGGGTTTGTGGATGAAATATACTTCACTAATTTCTTTTTATCGTTTTCATGGAAATGCGCTGATTAAATGAACTGTCTTTAAACAGATGAGGAAAAGGAGAATAACAGAGCCTCTAAACCACATTCAACTCCTGCTACGTTACAGTGGTAAGTCCTCAGTCTTATTCCTTTGATAAAAGTCATCTTTAATTATACTTTTGAAATTTCATATTTTCATAGGTGTACATTTAAAAAATTGACTACTTTTGCAGGTTAAAATGTAAAAGAAGAAACAACATTAATAATTGTTGTTTGTCTGACAATGTTGATGTCCTGGTTTATTTTCTCAAGAAAAAAAAAAAAAATATATATATATATATATAGTTTTGTATATTTGTATTTGGTATATCCAGTACATAAGTATATATTTGTATACTTAGAGTGGGTGTTTTTAAACATCTTTACATAGGTCGCATCTGAGACCTTTTGAAGTTTTGCCGCTTTCTGGTACGTTCTGACTGGTGAAAGAAATTTTTGAAAGAAGAATCTATTTTCACGTTTCTTTAAGGATGTTTGGGTGTTAGCAGTGGCAGAGGATTTAATGTGTCTATCCTGCCTGGTCAGCTTTAAGTGTATCTTTAGCATGTGCTGCATCGGCTCATGACTGCTGAGAATGGCCAATCATCAGGCACACCAGTCCTGCAGGGTCACAGGTCAGCTGGCTTTCACTGTGCTTCCAGAGTAGTGATGCAACTGTATTGAACAGGCAGCATAGCTGATACGCAGAGGCAAAGTTTTGTGTCCGAATGTTTCCAGATGTAAGTGTGGAAGTTAGAGAGAAACCAGACAAAACTGCAGATGACAGGGAGAATATACTGTTGCTGGGTTACATCACTGTGCATACACTCCTGATAAGGAGTCTGAATTTCTTGACTACCACTGACTTGCCTCAGTTTTAGTCATTTCTAGAAAAAAGGAATTTCACTGTATATAATGATCATTCGGGTGTAGTTTGGCAACTGAAAATCGGTTTGCTATTTGTTTCACTCAAGTTTTTAATGTTACATAACTAGCTAGCATCAACAGAACTTTGAATGATGACTTAGTTGTGAACTGTGTGGATCCACAGCGCCCCTGAACAGCACTGAAAAGTCCATTAGGCTTTGCCTGTCTGTCTCAGTAAGCAGCAGAGAGGTAGCAGCTTAACCTGGCCTCTCAGGCTGTGCGGACGCAGTTAGTTAAGGAGAGCTGTGTACTCTCACCTGCTTCTCTGCAGTGCCTCTCGGGAGCTGTGGAAGTGGCACTTATCCAATCCATTTCCTATGCAGTGTGTTTATGGGAGGCATTTGCAAATGAAAACACCTGAGCCACTCACTCCCACTCCAGTTTTACCCCGCTGAAAAACACGCTGGAGGCAGACTCCGGGTTAAATACAGCAGAATCCCAGCCACACTGAGCTGTGGGCTTCTGTAAATGCAGGCTTGGCTATGATAGGTCAGTGTGTGAGGACTGAGCCACAACCAGCAGTGCTGTGGCTTTTAGCTCTAAATTTCTGCAACTGTGGATGAATTTCAGCTGAGGGGGGTATGGATATACTGAGTGTGTGTTGCAGGGGACAAGGAATGAGCAAACAGGTAGTCATTCTGCTGAAGTTTAGGTCAGGAAGAACTGACCAGAGGTCAGGGGTATGCAGTGTGGAGTAGTGGGTAGGCTCTCTGATTAGGGGCCTTACTGTTGCACTGAAGCTTAGAGTGTAATTCCTGTTCGATCACCCTTTTAGTGGGTGAGGAAGCTTACTGCTGAAATGAAGCGTTTGGAGGCTGGAGTGCTGGGGGTGAGGGGGGTGGGGGAGAGGGTGAGGGGGGTGGGAGAGAGGGTGAGGATAGAGGGAAGGGGTGAGGGGGTGGGGGAGAGGGTGAGGTTAGAGGGAAGGGGTGAGGATAGAGGAAAGGGGTGAGGGGGGTGGGGGAGAGGGTGAGGTTAGAGGAAAGGGGTGAGGGGGGTGGGGGAGAGGGTGAGGGGGGTGGGAGAGAGGGTGAGGATAGAGGAAAGGGGTGAGGGGGGTGGGGGAGAGGGTGAGGTTAGAGGAAAGGGGTGAGGGGGGTGGGGGAGAGGGTGAGGTTAGAGGAAAGGGGTGAGGATAGAGGAAAGGGGTGAGGGGGGTGGGGGAGAGGGTGAGGTTAGAGGAAAGGGGTGAGGGGGGTGGGGGAGAGGGTGAGGATAGAGGGAAGGGGTGAGGGGGGTGGGACAGAGGGCACAGGGGTGGGATAGTCACACTCATTTCCACAGGGAGCTGAGTTTGTACACACTGACACTGAACACAGCTGTTTCTACCAGCTGCTGTCCTTCCATTAACATCAGGGAGATTTCATTTCCAAACTGTATCTGTAGCTGTAACTTCGGGTCCCAGCACCTCAGCAAACCATACTACTCACAATACAAAAACGAGATGCCAAAATCATTGACTTGGGTGTCACAAAGACTGCCTGTAGTTTTGAAACACAGTTAACATGGTATGAAAATCAGAACCGGCAGATTTCTGATGCGTATCGTAGTGAGAGGTCCGGAACATTCTGTTCGCAGCGCAAGTTCAGACAATGGAAAAGGTTGCTGCTGCCAGTAAGTGCAGAATCTATGTGTATCCCAGCATGCATTGCTGACGAAAGCAACCAATCTCTGTGATAGGTGCTATTTGTATATGAAACTGTAGAATGGCATCGTAAATTATTTTGAAGGGCCTTACCTGTGAACTATTCTCTTCATCTTTTTTGATGCTATAGCCATGTTAAATAAATTGTAGTCATATTGTGGATCTTTCAAGATATTACTATTTTCATCATATTCAGCTGCAAAAGCTTTCAGTTGCAAGTTGTCTTCTGATTGGTTTGGTAGTTAGATTTTTCTTTACAGTGGTAGTTTCTTTATTAACCACACAATCCTTCCACAGAGTTTATGTGGAAACATTCCTGCTGTTTGAACAGAGCAGAGACATGCTGTTGATTGTGTTTCAGCATAAAAAGCTCATTTCCTCCCCCTAATGCAAAAGGAATCTCGTTCATTTTAGAGAATACCTGCAACACCTGCAGTGTCCTCAAGGTGGCCCATCATTTTGTACAGTGCAGTTGTCATGTGCGCCTGGGTCTGGCTTCATGTTGGAAAGGAGGGAGGGTTTGTGTCAAAATCTCAGCCAGTTTTTTAATATCCAGTCATGTTTCCAGTCATTTTAAAGCAGATCTTTCCCATCCTATAGACTGTACGTTGGTGACAGTTTTAGTGCTCCAAAACTTTTTCCTTCCCTCAAAGATTGTCTTTGTTTTGAAGTTTTGATTAGAGTTTTGTAGTCGTGAGTTAAGTTTTTCATCTATTCTGTGTTAAGCATTTTTTGCTCCTTGTATTTGACTCACGTACAAAATGTTGCTAAACTAATACTGATTGTTGACAGTAAAAAGCCTAAAGCAGTGTAGCATAGTGGTAAAGAGCAGGGCTTGTAACCGAAAGGTTGCTGGAACACTTCCCTGCTGGGACACTGCTGTTATGCCCTTGGGCAAGATACCTAACTCATAATTGCCTCAGCTGCATAAAGACAAGAATGTAAATATGGCCAATAACGTAAATACAGCCTTTGACTAAAATTTGTTAAACACTGTGTTTTCTCTTCATAATTTTTTTGGATGAAAATGTAATTTCCAAAATGTTTCTGCAGTAAAATGTACTTTTTCCTCTAGCCTTCTTTGAATTTTGGAGTTTTAGTCAGATTGATCAGAGCAACCAGATCAAAGAATAATTACCAACACCATTTGTGTTTGATCGGATAATAATTAGAGTTCATACGAATCTGTTGGATTTCATCTGTCACATAAATAAAAAGTCCAGAAATGTTGTTGACACTGTTTTAAACTTAAAATTTCAACTTAGTGCTGTTTATATTTGAATTTAAAAGGGACTTTTATTTCTATTTAAATTGCAGTGTTTGATATATGAGGATCAGGGAATAGGCAGGGAACAGCAGTGTAGAGTGAATGATTTTCATTTGCCTTCCCGTACTACGTACTGTGTAGTTTTTATTGTACCTAACTGTACATTACCATATAATTATCAGTTCGTGGAGTTGAGTTTTATCAGTCTTATGATAGCCTTTACAGCCTGGGCTGTATTGACGAAGAACACCACTATACAGTGAAGAACATAATATATCTGAAAGATGTGACTTTGTAACAGGCTGCTAAGTGGTGTGCAGGGTAGTTTAAATGAGGTTTGGCTGTGAGGGAGAAGGCCGGTTTCAGTGGCAGTGGTGTGTTTGTGGGCGGGGGGAGGGGGGGGGGGGGGCTGTGGATAGCCTGAGGGCTCTGCCAGTCACTGCAGGCCTCATGCTGATGAAGAGGGTCACTCTGCACTAACAGGGCTGACCTCTTAACCAGCGCCTCAGCCAGCAATGTGTCACATCAAAACACTCTGTTTCATGTGACATTTTAGATTGAGACTTGACTTTTTGTGCTTTTTCACAATTTGAGACCACAATTAATCTCTAGAAATTGATTCATGGTAAACCTCAAGATAACGTGAACTGTACCGTAGTGTAGTGCAGTGCTCTATAATTGTACAAGAAGTCTAACAAATCTAAACTTGACCATTTTATGCGAGGAGCTTATAGTAACCTGGGGTCCACCAACATTAGGGGAAGAGGGAGTACCTGTATGATCAGTGTACCTGTATGATCAGTGTACCTGTATGATCAGTGTGGGTCAGTGTGGGAGTGAGGGGCATTATACCTGTATGATCAGTGTACCTGTATGATCAGTGTGGGTCAGTGTGGGAGTGAGGGGCATTATACCTGTATGATCAGTGTACCTGTATGATCAGTGTGGGTCAGTGTGGGAGTGAGGGGGATTATACCTGTATGATCAGTGTAGCTGTATGATCAGTGTGGGTCAGTGTGGGAGTGAGGGGCATTATACCTGTATGATCAGGGTAGCTGTATGATCAGTGTGGGTCAGTGTGGGAGTGAGGGGGATTACACCTGTATGGTCAGTGTGGGTCAGTGTGGGAGTGAGGGGCATTATACCTGTATGATCAGTGTACCTGTATGATCAGTGTGGGTCAGTGTGGGAGTGAGGGGGATTATACCTGTATGATCAGTGTACCTGTATGATCAGTGTGGGTCAGTGTGGGAGTGAGGGGGATTATACCTGTATGATCAGTGTAGCTGTATGATCAGTGTGGGTCAGTGTGGGAGTGAGGGGCATTATACCTGTATGATCAGGGTAGCTGTATGATCAGTGTGGGTCAGTGTGGGAGTGAGGGGGATTACACCTGTATGGTCAGTGTGGGTCAGTGTGGGAGTGAGGGGCATTATACCTGTATGATCAGTGTAGCTGTATGATCAGTGTGGGTCAGTGTGGGAGTGAGGGGGATTACACCTGTATGATCAGTGTGGGTCAGTGTGGGAGTGAGGGGCATTATACCTGTATGATCAGTGTACCTGTATGATCAGTGTGGGTCAGTGTGGGAGTGAGGGGGATTATACCTGTATGATCAGTGTAGCTGTATGATCAGTGTGGGTCAGTGTGGGAGTGAGGGGCATTATACCTGTATGATCAGGGTAGCTGTATGATCAGTGTGGGTCAGTGTGGGAGTGAGGGGGATTACACCTGTATGGTCAGTGTGGGTCAGTGTGGGAGTGAGGGGCATTATACCTGTATGATCAGTGTACCTGTATGATCAGTGTGGGTCAGTGTGGGAGTGAGGGGGATTATACCTGTATGATCAGTGTACCTGTATGATCAGTGTGGGTCAGTGTGGGAGTGAGGGGGATTATACCTGTATGATCAGTGTAGCTGTATGATCAGTGTGGGTCAGTGTGGGAGTGAGGGGCATTATACCTGTATGATCAGGGTAGCTGTATGATCAGTGTGGGTCAGTGTGGGAGTGAGGGGGATTACACCTGTATGGTCAGTGTGGGTCAGTGTGGGAGTGAGGGGCATTATACCTGTATGATCAGTGTAGCTGTATGATCAGTGTGGGTCAGTGTGGGAGTGAGGGGGATTACACCTGTATGGTCAGTGTGGGTCAGTGTGGGAGTGAGGGGGATGATACCTGTATGATCAGTGTACCTGTATGATCAGTGTGGGTCAGTGTGGGAGTGAGGGGGATGATACCTGTATGGTCAGTGTGGGAGTGAGGGGGCCTGTGCTGATGGTCTGATCTCGCCTGCAGGCTGGAGGAGAATTACGAGATTGCGGAGGGCGTGTGCATCCCCAGGAGTGCGCTCTACATGCACTACCTGGACTTCTGCGAGAAGCACGACACGCAGCCCGTCAACGCCGCCAGCTTCGGCAAGGTAGGCCCCGCCCTGCGGGTGTGTCTGAGCTCAGTCACCTTGCTCTCATCAGGGTGACTCGAACAGTCCAGGTGCGTCTGGAGTCTCTCACCTGCCTGGAAAGCCTGTGAACTCTGGGGTCCCACCGTCTCGCAAGCCCCTCTGTGGAATGAATCTGCTTTCAGAAAATCACACATTCAAAAACAAAAGTCCCGTAACCATAAATTCTGCTGGAGATTCACAAAACTCAACCACAGAATAGCTTTGATATATATTGCTGTTGTGGGGACTTGCACTAACTGTAGTTAGTGTAGCGTATGTTAGACAGAGCTTTCATCTGTAGGGTTGGATTTGGCTGAAGCAGTGCAGGGCCGGTACCGTGCTCATGGCTGCAACACCAACCTGCACAGCCTGAACCAGGGCCGGCAGAAGACATATGCAGCAGAGTTTATTTTCAGGTGCTGGGCAGAAGCGGACAGAAACTGCACATTGCTGAGTTTCCAAAAGTGCCTTCAGTACAGAGTGAAATCCGAGTTAGCGCAGCACAGAGTGAAACCCCAGTTAGAGCGCACAGAGTGAAACCCCAGTTAGAGCACACAGAGTGAAACCCCAGTTAGAACAGCACAGAGTGAAACCCCAGTTAGAGCAGCACAGAGTGAAACCCCAGCTCGAGGACAGCTCTGAGGGTGTGTTGCCAGGGCCCTTGTGACTGATGACTGAGTCACAGTGATGTCACCACACACGGACTGTCTCGAGCGCTGTTGTTTTTCCAGTGGATGGTGGCATTAGATGTGAGCACAGGTTAGCACAAGGTTACACAGCTTGTCAGTGGATGCCACCTGCAAACGGTGTGCAGGCCTCTACCATAAATGGAAGGCAAGGAATGACCTGCTGGAATGGCTCCTGTGAAAACCTCTGGATGGACGAGTGCAAACCCCAGAGTCCTCTGCATCTGTTCCCACAGCCATGAGAAGCCCCCGCCCCACCCCCTCACCCCCCCCCCCCCCCCCGCCCCCCACCCCCCGAGGGCTGCTGTCGGAGGATATTGAAAAAGAGAGGGGCCTGGATTAATGTGTAATTAAAGAGAATCTGGAAGGGTGAGATGTTGCGGAATGTTAGATCAGTGGCTGGAGCCGCATGGGGCGTCCTTTAGGAAAGCTTCATTGATTCGGGACAAAGGGGGCCAGGGCTGCCTCCCTGTCTGCTCATTTATCAAGCAGCCCGACAGAAGCCTAGGAGCAAGCCCCCCTTTCTCCCCTCACACAATGGAGAGCTGCGCTGTTTGCTGAAGTTTTAGCGCCGGGAACCGAAGCGAGACCGGGCCAATCTCGCCCGGGGAAAAGGCACAGAAGCTCGTCTGAGTTTTTAATCGAGGGGCAAAAATAATATCCTCAAACCTGTGGAAAAATGTGTCCCTCCCGGCAGCTTTTTGGCCCTCGTTAGGGTGGCCCCGCCCCCACCCTTTGGCTGGGAGGAGCGTGGGATTTTTCACAGGACAAAATCCTCTTTCCTCTCTGCTAAGCCACACGTGCTAAACAAACTTCAAACATTTGGATTTTCAAACTTTAACCTGCTCTCCTCCGCACTGTGCCTGTCAGACAGGTGGGGGTTACCTGGCCACAGGAACATGTGGGTTCCAGTGAAATGTGTCTCAGCCAGCTGGGATTCCTCAGTCTGTTCAGAGAGTCGTCTGGAAGTGTTCGTCACTCTGATCAAATTGCGAGGGGGATTTGTTTGTAAATTGCATATGTTAAAACAGACAGATGACAGTGACATTTACATTGCCTCTTGTACCCAATAACACTTGTGTACTCTGTGTGGAATAGACCTCAGGCTGGAAATGTCACTGAGGATTAGAGTCCTGCCATGAGATGGGTGATTAAGAAGGCGATGTGGTGTTCAGGGTGTAATGAGAGTCTCTCTGGTTTGCGCAGATAATAAGGCAGCAGTTTCCACAGCTGACCACTCGGAGACTGGGGACAAGGGGCCAATCAAAGTAAGTGGGCGTGGCACTCCCAGCCTCCTCTACAGAACCAACATCGAGAA